>NC_142803.1:54719457-54799933 GCF_049724085.1 Artemia sp. Qi Xiang Cuo
TATCGCCAACAATGGTGGGAGGAGAAGAGTAGTATCTACCTCCCTCAGTACGCATCCCCCCTCCAAGTGGGGCACAATCCAAGACTTTCATGAACACAAACTTATTCCTGGTCACCATCCTCTAGATTTGTCATATCGCCTTTATGCAGCTGTCGTAAGTTCCCTTTTTTATTTTCATTTGATTTATACTTTTTTTATCTCTCTTCGCTTGATGCAGTAGTACTGTTAGATAAGTATTTTTTACTCTATCTCTCTGATACTTTTTTTAAACGAAAACGCTGAACAAATAATTTTAGCCAATAAAAAACAAGAAAATAGCGCAGATTTTTCGGCTGGAATCTCCACTCAGATTTTTCGCTTGAATGTCATGTTTGTGAATGCGATGACTTTAAAAACAGGAATTTTCCATTGACAAACTCTATTGTAAAAACATAACCTGGATTACCCTTCGTTTGCACATGCTGCGGATTGCGGAAAAACGAAATGCGATATCCGCGTTCTCAACGTGAGAAAACTGCTGAAGCCTTTCCAGAAAAAACGCATTTTGAATGCGGAAAAATTGTATGCGGAATAAGTGCAGGCTAAACAAGCCAGAAGATCTCAGAATGATTCTATCCCCCAATACAGCTGCTATTGTCCACGTTTTGTTGATGTTCCAGTCATTTGCTGATAGTCCAGTCTTACTGGAAAAGGGTTTCCGCGCCTTGAATAGTTTGATTCTAGTATGGTGATTTGATTCTAGTATGGTGATTTGATTCTAGTATGGTGATTTGATTCTAGTATGGTGATTTTTTATGGTTTTTATTGAACAGCAATATTAAAATATAATTACAATAATTAATTTCTCCACAATTTCCATCTTTATGATCCGCATGCGTTTTCCATACGTTTTTAAGTATTCGAACACATGCGAATTTGCGTTCCATCTTTATAATCTGCAAGCGTTTTCCACAAGTTTTGAAATATTCCAACACATTGGCATTTGCGTTCCATCTTTATAATCCGCATGCGTTTTCCGCCAGTTTTGAAATGTTCCAACACATGCGCATTTGCGTTTTCCCGCAAAATTACAAAAAAAAATCTGCGCAGAATCTGCAACTCGCAACGTTTTTCCGCAATCCGCAGCAAGTGGGAACGAAGGGTTTAAGTGTACCGTTCCGCTGATAATATCTATCATGAGAATACTATTCCACTGACAAGTTGTTGTTCAGATGATTTTTTATAGAATTCCGAACACAGAAATTTTAAGTTTCATCCACATATTTCTAAATTTTTCAACAGTCATATACACCAACGGAGAAAAGGTTCTCTGTGGTCTTAGACCTAACGAAAGGGGACTTCGAACGACTTCAGCCGTCCAAAAGTAAAATTCTGCACATACCCCATTTTAATACTTATGGGCATAGGCTACTGTGGTAACCAAACTGAGCAAGATTTTCAAAGTTAGCTAGCGTCTGGTTTTGCTGATCTGACTGTCCTGTGGTGCCGCAGTGGGTTTGGCCTTAGCTTCGTAATACGGAACCCAAGGATTACAATCAGCTGTAGCAATACTGCACAGGGCCGATGTAGGGACCTTAGTAGTCAAGAAGCGTCGTTAATCCGCTTAGTCTAGATGGGTTCTAGACTGTACTTCTAGGGTACTTCTAGACTGTGGCGTCTTTCATGACTGTGTTCACCAGTTTACAGCTATGAAGTTAGTTGTTTTGTTTTCATTCAAGGAGCAAGGTCTATTGATTCCTTGACATTTTTGAAGTGTTAACACTTGCTTCTTTTGCGCTAAGCACGGCAGTATACATATTTTTCACTTGATTTGGCTTTAGTTTGCTATTGTGAAAACATGACATACACCTGGGTGTATTTAAATGGCTAGTCTCAGAAATTTTGTTTTTTTTTAGTGAAACAAATTTTAATTATAAGGGTTAAGAGCTGTTGGTGCAATTATTGAAAACTACCTTACATACTAACATCACTTGTTAGTCAACAGTAATCAAGAAGCGTCGTTAATCCGCTTAGTATTTACTTTTGATGCTTCGACTCAACATAGCAATATGACAGAGTAATTGTAAATGAAATGGAAATCATTCTGAGGAACTGTTTGAAAAAATTAAACATGATATAAAATTAAAAAATAAATAAATAAATAATTATGTGTATATTCATACTTTAACTTTGGGATGGTTATATAGTTACAACTGTTCAAACAAATAAAAATTTTAAAAGTGTATGTCTTTTTTTTTCTTATGTTATTTTCAAATTCATATGCATTCGCATTCTTGCATACATAAAAACAGGAATTGAGGAATAATGTCGTATTCTCAAAATGTTTCACAGTTCCAATGTTTCGCATTCACACTTGACTTACTTGACTTAAGTCCCATCCGTCCTCGAAGGTCGTTTTGGGGCCTCTTCATTTACTATGTTATTGATGTGGCGTCTGTATGAGCATCTATCTTCAGTCAGGCGTAAAAGTTGCGGCAGGTTGAGTGTAGAGAAGTTGTCTTTCCATCTCTTAGGGGGCCGACCTCTGGGGCGAGAACCATGCACGCGACCATCGAAGACTATTTTCGGTAGACGAAATTTTTCCATACGCTAGGTGTGGCCTAACCACCTAAGTTGTTGCAGTTTTATTTGATCAAGTATGGTGTGCTTGACCTTGAGGCTTTCAAACAACCTAATATTAGAGATCCTGTCCAGGTACGTAATGCCAGCAATACGGCGGAGTGACTTTGTTTCAAATGCGGGTAGGCGACGTTGGTCATGTGTTTTGAGGATCCATGCTTCACAGGCGTATATGGCAATGGGGATAATCAGTGTGTTAAAGAGTCTTGTTTTCAGCAGCGTCGACAAATTCTTGTTCCTCCAGATCGGCATCAAGGCTTTAAAGCTAGAGTTTGCAAGCGCCTGGCGCCTCTTAATATCTTTCGAGTGGTTGTTATCGGACGTTATAAGGCTACCAAGATAGGTGAAATCTTCGACCCATTCTATGTTGTCACCACCGAGCCGGAGGCTTAAGGTTTCTTGGTTTTCCGACTTTCGCGAGCAGAACATGGCTTTCGTCTTTGAGGAATTGATGGTCATTCCAAAGGAGCTGGTGGTTGATTGGATGTTGTCGGCCTGGGACTGAAGATCCCCAAGGTTCTCAGCTACTTGGTCTATGTCGTCTGCATAAGCTAATTTATCAATCGATATTCCCCCAATGTGGACACCTGACGAGTTGTCAAGGAGTGAGAGGACAGCGGTAAGAAGCAGGTTAAACAGTTCCGGTGAAAGCAAGCAACCCTGCAGCACACCAGTCGATGTTTCAAAGCTATCGGAATGGCCTTCTCCCGTCATGACGGGAGAACACAGTTCTCAAAATTAAATAAAAAAAAAGAATTTTTTTAACTGAAAGTAAGGAGCAACAAAACAACTTAAAACGAACAGAAATTATTCCGTATATGAAAGGGGCTGTCCCCTCCTCAACGCCTCGCGCTTTACGCTAAAGTTATTATTGTTTTAAAAAATTAGCGTTGTGAGAAAGAGTCTAACTTTAGCGTAAAGAGCGAGGCGTTGAGGAGAAAAGAGCCCCTTTGATATACGGAATAAATTCTGTTCGTTATAAGTTGTAATGTTGCTCCTTACTTTCAATTAAAAAAAAACTTGTTTTTTTTATTTAATTTTTGAACGTTTTTGAATTAATGCAGGTTTTGATTTTGGCTTACCGTACATGAATAATTAAAACAATATTTGCATATTAATTTTACTTTTATTTGGTTAAATGGCTTTCTCGAAAGTTGTTAAATTTTGTTTACTAACGTTTTTATTAGTAATAAATATACGTAACTTACGAATTAACCTACGTAACGAACTTCTATATTCATATATTTTTAATACGTATATTAGGGGGTTCGCCCTCTAGTCAATTCCTCTCTCTTTGCGCTAAAGTTCGAATTTTAATCAAATTCTTTAAAAATTACCCCTAAATCACAAAGGCCGTTAATTAGAATAAATAGCTCTTATGAAAGTACTAAGAAATATTTGTCTTAAAGAGCGATGTATTGACTAGGGGGCGGGCCCAATCATATACGTAATAATTTCTCTTCGTTTTAAGTTTTGATGTTGCTCCTTATTTTCATTAGAAAAACTTTTTTTTTTCATATAATTTCTGATCGTTTTTTAAATAATGCTGGAAAATCCGGCGCCCCTTCTTAGCAATGTCCCTTCCCCCATGAAAACTTCCTCCATGGAAAGATCCTCCCCCATAACCCCCGACCCCCCCCCCCCTCACTACCAGAAAACATCTTCCCTGAAAACGTCTGTATACTTCCCAATAACCAATACTATATATAAACATTAGGTAAAGTTCATAGCTTTCAGTCCTTCCCCCGAGGATTTTAGGGGATTAAGTCATCCTAAAAAACATATGTATTATATTTTCGACCATGCTGAACAAAATGGCTATCTCAAAATTTTGATCGGGTGACTTTGGAAAAAATGAGCGTGGGATGGGGCCTAGTTGCCCTTGAATGAGCCCGTTCGAATGAACCCTCCCACGATATTCTAGGACCACTGGGTCGATACGACCACCCCTGGACAAAAAATACAAAACTCCACATTTTTGTAGATAGGAGCTTGAAACCTCTACAGTAGGGTTCTTTGATACGCTGAATCTGATGGTGTGATTTTCATTAAGGTTCTATAACTTTCAGGGGACGTTTTTCCCTTTTTTCGAAAATTGGGCAAATTTTCTGAGGCGCGTAACTTTTGAGGTGTAAGACTAAACTTGATGAAACTTAAATATTTGAAATCAGCATTAAGATCTAATTCTTTTGATGTATCTATTGGTATCAAAATGTCGTTTTTTAGAGTTTCGATTACTATTGAGCCGGGCCGCTCCTTACTTACAGTTCTTCACCACGAACTGTTTGATGAAACTGAAGATAGCTTTACCAATGTCGTATTAATGTTGTAGACACTTTTGTTTTAATAATAATATTGATAATAATAATACTAATAAAAAGAAACAGGATCTTAACTAACATCTTTTTTGTTAACTGATGTTTAATGTTTTTTGTAAGTTCCTTTAGAGGCAGTTTTAGGGGAGGGACAAAGGGGGACTTGCCCTGGCCGCGGAAATTATAGGGATGCAAAATTTCAAATAAATAATCTAACGCTTATAGAAATTTTATTTTTATTTAATTTTTTTTAGAGAGAAATAATTTAATAACCAAAATAAATATAATTATAGCCCGGTAAGGGAACGGTTTGACGGGGAACAAATTGCAAGACAAAAGATTCTTTGACTACCCGACTCAAAAAAATGTGCTGATTCCAAATATGCAAAGTTTGCTCATCTGTCTGTTTCACAAATATGTTTCTTTTGAGGTTGAGGTTGATTTTGTTGGGGTGAATCTCGTGTTTCATATATAGGCGTACAACAACGAAATTGATGTCTACAATAGTGTAACAGGTCACGGTGCTTACGAAAATCACTTTTATTTGAACGTAAAATTAAAACTTAGGTTTTTTGAGGTTGAGGTTGATTTTAAGAAGGTGAAATTCGTGTTTCAAACAGTTCGTGGTAACGAACTGTAAGTAAGGAGCGACCCGGCTCAATAGAAACCGAAACTCTAAAAGACGAAATTTTGATACCAATAGATACATCAAAAGAATCAGATTTTAATGCTGATTTCAAATAGATAAGTTTCATCAAGTTTAGTCCTACCTATCAAAAGTTACGCGCCTGAGAAAATTTGGCAGCTTTGCGAAAAAAGGGGGAAGAACCCCCTAAAAGTTATAGAACCTTAATGAAAATCACACCATCATATTCAGCGTATCAGAGAACTCTACTGCGGAGGTTTCAAGCTCCTATCTACAAAAATGTGGAATTTTGCATTTTTTGCCAGAAGAAAGATGAAAAGATGAAAGAGTTTTTTTGGGGTTGAGGTTGATTTTGAGGAGGTGAATTCGTTTTTACATATAAAGGCGAACAGCAACAAAATTTATGTCTAGAATTGGGTACTAGATCACGGTGATTATGAAAATTACCTTTATTTGAACGTAAAATTAAAACTTTCATTTGAATATTCCATTAGTGTTAAACCACGCTTAATCTGAAAGAAACCGGTCTTAAAATGTAGAATGACAACTATCACCCAGTTCGATGTTTTAACTAACGATTAAAACATTATCGACTTTTTCAGTTATATAATATACAAATGTGATAAAAAATCGAAATATCAATATTCCCATATCTTTGTTATCTTCCAGATCATCAGCTCCGAGAATCTCAATTGTAACACAGTTAGCACAACTTGATCCCTAGCAAGGTCCACAGGCCCAGGTGCATTTCATGCCATTTCTTTTACAAGTGCATCGCATATTTTAGCAGTCAGTTTTGCAATTACAGTGAAAAACTGCAAGGAGTGAGTTGGGGCAGCTGGGAGTTCACCAAAGATAGGGCGATATAGTCCATTCTGAATTACCCAACCGAGCTGGGTAGGGTCGAGATTACATCCCAGGGTTTTCCATGATCCAACTTGCAAATAAAATCGAATTGAGTGGAAGCTGCAAGCATCACTGGTGGGAGGGAGGACTTTAAACTAAACATACGAATCAGATACTGTAACTTTCTCCATGAATTTGAGATGACGTAACTGATTGAGGGTTGAAATTGAGCCTGGGCACTTATATAAAAGCATCATTGCTTTCTCCCCAGCTGCTGAAATGTCGTGCTTGGTGGATAGTGGGTCCATAAAAACTTTAGCGGATTCGTATAAATCATTGTTTTTATCAGAAGCTGTAGTCCCACTGACTTCCCAATGCCATATACACGAGAAGTTGAATCGCACCCAAGGAAGGCGTGGACATACAGGATTGTGCTGCATATACGAGATCCAAGTTTGAGTTTTGTTGCATTTATAGCCGAAATTCTTTGAGAAAGAATATCTATTCTTTCTATTAATATCTATTGCCGAAAGTCTATTCTTTGAGATTCCAGTTCGAGGCTCAGAGTAAAAGTAGATCGCTTGGAAACCTTTCTATGCGTGATAACTCAGGAGTATAAGCAGATCTGTGTCGTCTCCAACCAGGACAGTAGGCATTAAAGAAGCAAATCGAACTGCATTTAGAACAATGAGAAGATCAGCGTCACCTTCTGCCTGGAATACCTGACACCCAGCTTAGGTCAGGTACTCACTGGTCATGGCTATGATTGCCTGGTTATTCTTGAAGTTGCCTAGGAACACTTCTTTCTTTGTAGAACAGACCATATTCCTGTTAAAATTGATCTGCGGGTATGATCGTGACCCTTTCCGTCTCAAATGGGTGATGTCTTTGATTGAAGGTGCTTGGTTGTATCCGTCGAAAACCACCGACGTTCTTTGCAACCCGTATTTCCGTGCAACGTAGTGAATATATTTCTGGCAGATACTATCATATGTTGAGTTATTGTCCCAAGGGATTCGCTGAAGCAGTGTCCCACCATCGAGAACTATATGCTTGTCACTGAATTCTTTGACGAAGTCTTCAGTTTTTGGCTGCTGCTCTACAACTAGACGCCACATCGCATCGGTAAGGGCAGGCTTATCGGCTAATCGTGGAAGTCTTTTTGCTTCAAAAAGTGACGGAGGTGGCGAGGACAATTCATACTCAAAGTATGACTCCAAATTATTGTCGCTATTTCAAGCAATTGTCACCAGCCACTGAAACAGCAGTGCTGGATCAACGGCAACTGACTGTCCATTAATAACTGCGGCAGCTTTATGAGCAAGTGTTACGGCCACCGACTTTTTCTTGAATGTGTACGTGTTGACGTTTTCCCCTGTCATACTACCCATGATTTCTTGTCCGACCGATCTAGCTGTGTCGACGTTGACTTTTTCATCAGCCGTAACTCCAGAAGTAATGTTTCGCAAGCTCGGGTCTTCTGCGACAGGGGTATTCTCAGCA
Organism: Artemia sp. Qi Xiang Cuo; assembly: GCF_049724085.1. Taxonomy (NCBI): domain Eukaryota; kingdom Metazoa; phylum Arthropoda; class Branchiopoda; order Anostraca; family Artemiidae; genus Artemia; species Artemia sp. Qi Xiang Cuo. The sequence goes on from NC_142803.1 coordinate 54,727,387, forward strand.
ATCAAGCAAACAAGCTTGCTAGTGTCATGGTTTGTCGCGTCCAATCCTCGACTCTGTAACTTCTTTGTGCTGTTTGCTTGTCTCGTATTGGACCTTAGCAAAATTTTGCATAAACAAATTTAATTGCACGGCTTTAGAAATTGATTATCATCAAGCATTTTCAAAAGTGCCGTTTTACCAACTTCGACGAGCGGGAATTAAAAGTCACCGCCGCGCAAGGGCCTTGCCCCCTGGGACTGGAAGGTTACTAAAATAGAATCCATCACAGCGGGCGTCCAAAGGGCTTTATCATATTTTTTTCTATACCAAAATGTTTTATTGCGTATCAGCAAAAACTCTTTGCAGTTTTTACTCTGTTTTTACTCTGACCTTACTACGCTGTAATCTGCTATCACAAATAAACAACCCGACTTCTTACCTTTTTTAAAAAAAATGAAACAGCAGAACTTCACCGTCAACTAAACAAATCTCACTGACTGAACGCAACTTCGACCTGTTACCCATTAATCGACTGGCCAGATAAGGCAAAACACGATGGAACAGGTTTTATCACTGTAGACTGGTCGATTTAGAATCGCCCAAAGGACTTTTATATGCTGAGATTGTGAGGTCCCGTCAGTCGCGAAAGGGTTATGAAACTGATGGAATATTTAGATGAAAGTTCTAATTTTACATTCAAATAAAGATGATTCTCATAATCACGATTATTTAGTACCATATTGTAGACATTAATTTTGTTGTTGTACGCTTTATATGAAAACACGAATTTTACATCCTCAAAATCAACCTCAACCTCAAAAAACATGATTTTTAGTTTTACGTTCATATAGGCTAAAGGTGATTTTCCTAATCACCGTGATCTAGTACCCTATCCTAGACATCAATTTTGTTGCTGTTCGCCTTTATATGTAAAACAGAATTCACCTTCTCAAAATCAACCTCAACCCCAAAAAACCTAATTTTTAGTTTTACGTTCATATAGGCTAAAGGTGATTTTCCTAATCACCGTGATCTAGTACCCTATCCTAGACATCAATTTTGTTGCTGTACGCCTTTATATGTAAAAACGAATTCACCTTCTCAAAATCAACCTCAATCCCAAAAAACCTAATTTTTAGTTTTACGTTTATATAGGCTAAAGGTGATTTTTCTAATCACCGTGATCTAGTACCCTATTCTAGACATCAATTTTGTGGCTGTACGCCTTTATATGTGAAAACGAATTCACCTCCTCAAAATCCAACTCAACCCCAAAAATCTAATTTTTTGCTTCACGTTCATATAGGCTAAAGGTGATTTTCCTAATCACCGTGATCTAGTACCCTATTCTAGACATCAATTTTGTGGCTGTAGGCCTTTATATGTAAAAAACGATTTCATCTCCTCAAAATCAACCTCAACCCCAAAAAACCTAATTTTTTAGTTTTACATTCATATAGGCTGAAGGTGATTTTCATAATCACCGTGATCTAATACCCTATTCTAGACATAAAATTTGTTGTAGTACGCCTTTGTATGGAAACACGAATTTCAACTTCTTAAAATCAACCTCAACCTCAAAAAACCTATGTTTAATTTTACGTTCAAATAAAAGTGATTTTCGTAAGCATCGTGACCTGTTACACTATTCTAGACATCAATTTTGTTGTTGTACGCCTATATATAAAACACGAGATTCATCCCTATAAAATCAACCTCAAAAGAAACACATTTGTGAAACAGATAGATGAGCAAACTTTGCATATTTGGAATCAGCACATTTTTTTTTAGTCGGGTAGTCAAAGAATCTTTTCTCTTGCAGTTTCTTCCCGGTTAGGCCCTTTTTTTCACACACTTCCTGGACTAAGTAATATATATTCACAATTCACCTATAAATCAAAATCACAAAAAAAAAAGAAAAAAAGTACTGAAAATATAGCAACCTTTAACTATTAGCACACACTATTAAACAATATCGTTTTTTTTTTATTTACAAACGGGTTACAATAAATAAATAAACAAACATCTCATTTAAAAAAACACAATCCAATGCATTACTGCATGCCGGACAAAACCCGAAAAAAAAGAAAGAAAAACACTTTAAAAAATATATATAATATTTTCTATTATTATCATTTATTTATTTCCTCGGACCCTAATATAACCCAAAAAGGGTCCAACCCAAAAACAAATAAATATCTTCTCTCACCTCCCTCTCCCCCCCTCCAACAGAAAAGTGGGAACTTGAGAATCATCCACGCAAACAACGCAACACAACTCACAACATTCACAAAAAGAGAGGAGAAAAAAAAAATAAAAAAAGGGAAATAAATCACTCATCCATTCAAAACCCAAACAATCATCTCACCAACAACATTCAACCAATCATTATCTACACACAACCACTAAAATCTTCCATATTGACAAAAACATCTTACTCTGAGGGACTTTCGAAATTCATCCAGATCTGTGTTACTTTTTACCTCCTCGGGAAGTTTGTTCCAGACAGCCGGGCCATAAAAACGGATAGAAAACGTAGACCTTGTTGTTACAGGGAACGGGGTTCGTATTGAATGGGCATTTCTTGTCTCATACCTATGTTTAGCTTCGGTAAATGCAATCGAGAAACATGCAGGTAGCAGGTTATTAAAACTTTTAAACATGAATAATGCCGTGTAAAACTTAACTAGGCCAAAAAGTGGAATAAACTTAATACCGTAGTATTGCCTTTGAACTCAGTCAGAGCCTTGCATTGCAGATAAAACACAAACAATTTTATTTTGTAAAACCCTCAATGACAGTTAATAAGTAATAAATGTCGCTGAACAAACACTCACACAATATAAAACAAAGGGATGAGACAGAGAGAAATACAGAATTCTTCAAATTTTAGGAGGAAAAAAATGTTTCAGTTTCCGCAGCATTCCAACATTCCTGGCAATTTTTTTACATAGTGATTCAATATGAGGTTTAAACATAAGACACTCGTCAACTTGGACACCAAGATATTGAACATAACTATGTCTCTGGAGATATCCACTTTCTAGTTGAATACCATGGATCCAAGGATAATAATTAGTACTTCTTCCATATAGAATAAATTTACCTTTACTATTATTCAAACATAATTTACTTACAAGTATCCATCTTTCAATACAACTCATTCCTGTATTTAAAAGCAGAAATAAATCTGCTTCCGTCATAGCTGCCACAGAAAACTGTGTGTCATCAGCAAAGCTAGGCAATATCATCTTTGACCTTCTAGCTGCAGGTCCCACATGACTAAATATCCTTTTAAGACACGCATTCAAATCATTAATATAGATTAAAAACAACAAGGGTCCAAGCACAGAACCCTGTGGTACTCCACATCTCACATTCATATAATCAGAATGAACACTCCCAACCCCAACACACTGTTTCCTTCCACTCAAAAAAGACAAAATCAAAGTATGAAAATTACCACGAATACCGGCATGCTCTAATTTTGATAATAATACACTATGGTCAACAGAGTCGAATGCTTTCATAATGTCCAGAAATATAGACGCAACTTTCAACCCCGCATCCAACGAATCATTGACAAATGTTGTTAAAAAAAGCAAAGCTTGCTCTGTTGACATCCCATGACGAAATCCGAACTGAGTAGGGTGAAAATAAGAATTTTTATTTAAAAAATCCACCATTCTTACATAAATCAGTTTTTCAAACAGACGCGATATTATTGGGAGCATTGATATTGGTCTGTAATTATTCATATCATTCTTATCACCACTCTTAAAACATGAATTAATCAAATACAACAAATGACCTGAAATAATAGAGAAAACTGAACGAAGAATTCTAACACTGAAAAAATTCGACCCAGCTGCTGAATTCTTCATTGACTTCACCGTCGTCTCAAGCTCTGCAAGAGTCACTGGTCTTAAGAATATAGAGACTTCAGCTGCCTCATCGAGAAAATCATTATAAGAGCCATCACTGGGTGACTGCGCAACACTATCAGATACACTCTTACCAATATCTGTAAAATGTGCAGACATTATATTAGCAACTTGATTATCCGAGTGAGCATCAGGAATGTCAGGGATAGTCGGGGCAGCACGAGGGTTCACTACCAACTTGATGATTCTCCACGTTTTCGCAGGATTGCCTTCTGCTTCTTTAAATTTATTTACAAAGTAGAGCTTTTTAGCCTGTCTTAGAATGGTGTTAAGATTTCTATTATAACTTTTGTAAATATCTTTATCTGATTGAGATCCAGTTTTAGTAGACCTTTCATAGAGCTCTTGTCTTTTATCCATCGATTTAAGTAGCGCTTTCGATATCCTTGGTTTCTTTGCAACATCATAACGTTTACGCTTTTGTTCGAACTCTAGACTTTCATATAACATCTGAATCAGTTTATCATACCATTTACCAAATTTATCATTAACACAATCAGTACCCTCAAGGCATTCAAATGACTCATTCGTAAGCTTAGTCCTATATTCATATATAGCTTTCTTATCAATTATAGCCTGTTTAACTTCAGTCATACCGTGTCCTTGACGACAACAACTAATAGCTACACTGATTACAATAGCACAGTGATCGGAAACGTCGTTCACTAACACTCGCAACAAGTCGCAGCTAACATTCAAAAACAGATTATCAATCACAGATGCAACAGCTCCAGTAATTCTATTTGGAATATTAACAGAAGGCGAAAGACCATAACTATACATAAGATTAAAAAAACTTCTTGCCTTCGAATTCACATCTTGCACAGTATTCAAATCAATATTAAAATCACCAGTTATAAAGCAAGGCACTCGCGAATCCAGTATTTTATCCAACATATTATCCATCAGGTCCAAAAACTCATCCACATTTCCTGAAGGGGGCCTATAAACAACAACAAGAAATAACTTGCGCCCAGACAATGAAACCTCTAACACCATTGATTCAAAAATCATTTCTCTATATACAGCAATATCCGGCCTTGGCTTAACATTATATCCATTTTTCACATAAATTGCAAGACCACCATGCTGTCTTTCCATTCGATTCCGAAGAAACAACCTATAGCCTGGTATATCCAATAATGAAGAGTTATGGTCGTTCAGCCAAGTTTCTGTCAAAGACATTACATCAGGCTCCAGCCTAGATGAAACTTCATTAATATAATTAAACGAACTATTTAAACCGCGACAATTCATACCATACATTTTCAGCTCCTGCATAACTATCCATTCATTCAATTCTTTCAGACACACGTATTTTGAATCAGCACACTCAACATTCATTCCACCCTCAACCTGGTCTTCATTCCTGATACCCTCACACATCTGTGAAAAATCAACACGACGACTCTCAAGTTCCCTCACTCTCTTCAAATTTATTTCAACCATTATCAAACACCAAAGACTGTCACGAGAATGAATCGAGAGAAACAAAACCAATTAGCTTACCCACAATTTTCCTTATACCCTCAAGGTCCTAGGACACATTGTGGCCATAAACCAGGCACCAAAAACACAAAAACCTGAAACAAACAAAAAACAAAATTAAATAAAATAAAACAAAAACTAATAAACTGTAATAGCCTTATAAAAGGCCACATCCAACTCAATCTAAACTAATATAGGTAAGGTATAATATCAAAATATACATAAATGCAAAATACGCAAGAAAAAAAATATATAAATTTAATTGACAAAAAATCTCTATTTTTAAAATAAATAACTATTCCAAAAAAAAACCATCTTACATAAATAAATATACAAAAAAAAAAGATATAAAGAGATAAAAAAAAAAACAACATCAACATGCAGATTTCATAGCTTCATACCATCCCAATTTTTTAACTTCCCCGTTTTCACGAATACACAATACCGGAGGAACCACCGGAGGCACCCAACATTGGATACCCCTTTCGTGCAAAATCTTCCTTTTCTGAAGTATATCCCTCCTAATCAATCTAACTTCCTTGGTTACGTCATCACTCACAAAAACTGGTTTGCTAAAACCTAATTCTTTTCCTTTCAGTTTCTTCGCATTACTCATAAAAGCAAATCGACCTTGATATTCCACCGTTTTAATCTTTACGAAATTATTCGTAACATTAACAACAGAAAAAGATGGAATATCCGAAGCAGGAATCCCGAGCCCATCAACTAGAACACGTTTGACAGTGCTTTCAGTATCTGCACTCGGTCCAGGCTTAACATTCCTAAACAGAACATTATTCTTCTTACCCGTATTTTGAACCAACATCGACTGGTTCTTTAACAGGGCAACTTGAGTACAAAGTTCATTTATTATGACCTCTTGCGCATGCGTCTTATCAGTAAGTTTACCCACTTCATCATTAGTTTTGCTTGCATTAGCTTCAATAACCGCACACCGCGAACCAAGGTGATCAACTAATTTTTTTATAATCTCCATATCAGATTCTACGGTTTTCAGTGAGCACTTAATATCTGAAACATCTTTTTGTAATGTTTGTAACATTTCTAAAATCATGGAAATGCTACCAGCATTTGTCCTTTCGCATTCTCGCACAAGACTAACATCAAAAGTTGAGTCCATTCCTGAGACTTCATCACAAGGCCTTTTCTGGCCTGTCTTTACTGGAGTAGATTTGTAAATTTCACCAGCTTCTTGGGATACATTTTGATCATCCTGTTTCAACTTCTTATTGTCATTATTTCCTTTATTCTTCTTCTTATTCCCCATTCTCGGCTAATAAAAAAATAAATAAAAAAATCTGGCGCCTACCTCAATCGGAACCTTTTTTTACCCACGCGATTCTAGCGTGCTATACAACAGCCGTTAAAAGGCACGGCAAACACCAATCCTCCAAGATCAGCTACGGTCCTAAAAAAATCCACACTTTTACTCCTGCATCAGCCAGCTATGAAATTATCTGCATGACATCATCTATTCTACAATGCAATTTGGCCAGCACTAGCCCCTACACAAATGTTAACATAATGAATGCATGATCGCAATTTTTATGCTTACACCTGAACTGTCCACTTTAATTGATTCTAAATTTAATCCGGCTTATGTGAGTGATCAAAAATATTCAATAGTAATATAGTCAATAAATAACAATCTTTTATTTCACTTGTTGCGAAACTTTTTTAATCACTGACAGTCACTGTATTCCACGGTAATGTATTCTAAATTTAATCCGGCTTAACATCATATAGATGTTCACAGGTCAAATGCCAAATGAGAACTGGTTGATAAACCATGGTTGATAAACCATAAACGACGTGGAAACGAATTACTAGCGAGCCATGCTTAAATCAACCTAAATCATTAACAACTTCCCAGAAGGTAACGTTTCAACCCACTCTTGAACTGGCTAACATTATCTGTCACCTATATACCCTCAGGGAGGGAATTCCACAGCTGTGGTCCTGTAAAACGTGGAAATAAAGATCCGTGTCGAGTACTCCGAGCCTCAGACACTATCCCTGAAGAAGACCTTGTTTCATAACAATGATAAAACGAGTTAGACTTTCCCAAAAGCACTCCGGTGAATAACGATTCAAACATCGATAAACAAAAACAGCTAGTTGATAATCTCTTAACTTATAAACAGTTAGAATTGTCATTTTAGTGAAGCAACTCAAAGTACTATTTTCAAATCTCACAGAATCTCCTAAGACACGAGCAACTTTATTTTGCAAAATTTGAACTCTTTTAAAACTTGACACAAAAGAACTAGTCCACAGCAAACAACCATAAGATAGATACGGAATTATAAGACAATGAAAGAGGATCATTAGAATTCTTGGTGTGAGTTCATTCCTTAGCCTTCTTAAAAGATCCAATCCTCTTGCCACTTTTGCTGCTACTGCATCACAGTATAATTTCCAACTCAAATTGCAATCAAGAGGAAAACCTACATATTTTAAACTTAAAGGTTGTTTTAAGAATACACCATTCAGACATTTTTTATTATTTAAAATAATGGGAGTACCAATTCGACAAAAAGTCATGAAATTCGTCTTAAAAACATTAACAGATAGACAGCTACATCTCGTAAAACTGGCCTGTTCATTTAGGGCCTTATTTGCTTTTTCAGTCAAAAGATTTTTGCAAGATGATGTTACTGTAAGCGCAGTGTTATTAGCAAAGGACGTGATTAGTATCCCAGGAATCTAAAATCACATGGTATCTACATAAATTAGGTAAATTAGGGGCCCAAGCACCTAACCTTGTGGAACTCCGCAACGGACTCTTTAACTTCTTGATTTGCAGCCATCAACATTCATTCTGCGTTCTTGCTCCAAGATAAGATTCAAAACCAGTTCAAAGATACATCCTGAACACCTAAACAACGTAGCATCCTTAATAAGATCTTAAAAACAACAGTATCGAAATCTTTGCTAAAATCTATGAAAATTGAAAGCACCAGCAAGATCTGTCTTCAGACCTCCTTTATATAAAGGGATAACCGTGGCCTTTTTTAATCGTGTAGGAAACTCACCCTCTTTTAGCGATAAGTTAATTAAATATACAAGGCAGGGCAACAAATATACCATAACTAATTAAAATGTTTGCAGATTGAGACCATCACTCCCAGATGAATTTGATTTCATCAATCCTATTATTTGCTTCATCTCCTCAAGATTAGTTTCAACAATGTTCATGTTTACCCCCAAACCTCTCTCATCTTTAGAAGGTTCAGTAATTTTACTGCTATTGTTATATGAAATTTCACTTACTGATTTACCTATTTTTGAAAAATACTCACCCAAAACATCAGAACTTTTCTTCCTTTCAAAAACTATTCTATCGTCAACTTTTAAACTAGTTGGATTTTCATTGTTCTTGCCACTATTTAATAATTTATTAATAGTTTTCCTCCACTTTACCTACCTTTCATATTACCTTTATTATTTTCGAATTTGATGCCATAGTATTTTTGAACAGAAGATCTGCGAAGCCGATTAGTTTCATTGCGAAGTATTTTGAAGTGATTGAACACCTCCTCTGACTCTGAATTCAAATAAAGTACGTACAAATCATTTCTTTTCTGGATTAGTTGAAGAAGCTCCTGGGTTACCCATGGTTTTCTAGGAGTAGATTTCTTCAGCTTGACAGTTCTCATTGGACATGTTGAATCAAATATCAGTTGAACAATACCTATAAGCTTGTCAAATGCAGCGGATGGACTTTCATACTCATCATAAACCTCTTGCCACGAAAGAACACTCAGGTCTTGCCTAGATTTATGAATATTCTCTTTTTACAGTAGCCTTTTCATTATCCTCTTTATTTTTGGCTTTTGTATACGTAGGAAGGAAGTCACTGCCACCACAGGAAAATGATCAGAAGACTCACTAATTATTACATCAGCATAAGAAGTAGGAAGTAGGCGAGATCGAACAAATATGTTATCAATTAATGTTGCTGAATGTTAAGTAACGCGCGTTGGAATTCCTACTAGAGGATATAGATCATGACTAACCATATGGGTAAAAAACTCTAAATTATCATTATTCAACCACAAAAGATCAAAGTTAAAATCACCCGTGCAAATAAACTTGGAACAACTCAACTGGATCTCATCCAAAACTTGACCAAAACGAAGTGCAAACTCTTCCCATTGAGTATTTGATGGCTTATAAACCTCACTTATCAAAATCTGATTCCCGCCAATTTCCAGCTCAAGAGTAAGAGTTTCAATCTTAACTTCTACCCAAATGGAATAATCCTCACTCACATTAGCCACAAGATGCTCCTTAACTAGAAATGCCTTCTAGAAATGCCTAGGTAATGCCTAGAAATGCCTTACCTAGTAACCTCCACGTGCCATGGTCTTTCTATTTTTTACAAGAAGCTGGTATCCTGGAAAACTAAAAAGGGACACAGAATGTTCTGACGTTAAAAAATTTTCTCACATAGGCCTATAACCAATACAAAACGAATTTTAATCAGTATTAGATACCGAAGATACCGAAGCAAATTTACACAACAGCTATCTCTATTCGGTTGAAATGTGATAGAAGAGCTTTCCTGCGCAATATTACCATTGAGAATATCTTCAGCTCGGAACGGATTATTTTCAAAGGTCCTTAGTCTCTCGCCACAACTTTAAGACAACTTGGTGCAATACAACTTCTATAGAAAAAAAAAAACTAGTGAAAATCTGACGACTTTTAACTATTATCACATACTATTAAGCAATATCGTCGATAGACCATAAACGACATGGAAACGAATCACTAGCGGACGTACATAAATCTGACCTTGGTTAGACCACACTTGCTTATTTCCCATATTTATCCCGTGCTAAGTTCAGAACATCACGTCTTCGTTTCGTCAGATTTTCGGACACAAAAATACCAGTGCGAGCTAATTTTGACTTTTCTTTGAAAACTTTAGAAGCAAGGTCTTTAGACTTGAATGTTGCAACTACAGGAGCAGTTGTATCCTCTTTACTATTAACTTTGCTTAGATCTAATCCTTTAACTTCGATCACCTCTTGATTTGATATTTCTAGCTCCATCTTGTTTGTCAATATATCAAGAACTACCCACTTCAAGTCACTATTGGAAGGTTGTTTAACCCCACTGAACATGATAATATTTAATCGTTTTTCTTGTTCATACTCATCAAGCTTTTGCTCTGCAACTTTAATCCGTTCCTCAATAAATGAGCATTGATTTTTTAAATGTTTTAAATCATTGGATAAAACAACAAATTTCGGCTCGAATTCAACAACTAATGGTTTGGAAATTTGACTTGAAATCGACGAGCTTTGCGCTTTGATTACACTAACTGTGTCCTTAGAAAAGGACTGTTCGCCTCCAACAGCTGCCAATTTTTCATCTAATCTCTGATCTATTTTCTGAGCAAGGTTTTCCACGACAGACTGAATTTCTTGTTCCGTTGCTATGATCTTGGTAATAAGAGCGGTTGATCCCGAAAAGTTATGTGAATTGGTATTTTCAGACGCTTGTCCTTTAACTTTGTCTTTGAAAATTTCTTTGTAAATTTCTGGTTTCAGCGCAAGTTCTTCAAACGCTCCCTTTACACCTTTTCTAGAGTTTTTCATAGCCTCAGCTTTATTGCATTCAAAATCTAAAATTTGGGACTCATTAATGAACTGGGTATCATGAGTACCGTAACAGAAACTAGGTGCTTGTAATTTCTAGTTTTTTCATTTCCTTTCGGATCTATCATTTCAACAATACGTACAGACTATTCAGGGTAACCTCGAAACCTAGCCAATGCCAGCTTATGAACAGTAAATTTAGCCATCTTATTAACTAGCCAGCAATTAGTTAGTAAAATAGCTTCGTTAACACAAAAACGTTCGTACCTGTTGGTTGCACCGTAGACTTACAAGTCAGCCAAACTGGCCTTAGTAATGTTTCAAGCTGAACCAAACTGAATTGAACAATAAATCATGCGAATCTCTCTTTAATGAATATACTTTTCACTAATTAATTTCCTCGATCCAAAATCCTGTTTGAATTATTTCAAAAGTAAAGTAGAGGGCGGATGAAAATAATTAATATTTTATTAATTAATCAATAAACTAAAAATAAAAATAATTAAATAATTCTACTAATAAATGAAAATTAATTAATTAATTAATAAAAGGAAAATAATTTTGTTAATTTTTTTTCTGAAAATTTTATTGCATTCAGGGGGGGGGGGTAATCAAAATTTTACCTTGGGACGCAAGAGAGGCCAGAACCGCGACTTATCTACACATGGGGCTATTTTACAATATATCAGTAAGGATTATTTCCGTCTTTTGGACTTTATTCAAAATCTACTAGTATATGATTTTTTTTTTTAAATCAATATAATTAATTTGATATTAATTGTTAATGACAATTAACTCCTGGAACGTGCCCTGTGTAGATACTTATCGGACAATTAGTGATTTTTCCAAGACAATTAGTGATTTTGCTTAGCCAGATGCCCTGGCAAAAGTTTTCCGCTTGTAGGTTTTCGGCTCTAAATTTAGGTTTATATTGACCTCTTCAGCAAAACTGAACTTCTGATTAGGATGTTGTTTTTTTTTTCTGGTGGAATTTGATACTGTTCCGAATGGGGCTACCGTTGTGAACTTGCTGGTTTCGGAAAAATTGCCAAAACTGTTTTAGAAAGCTAATTGAATATTTGTGTTTGCATCCCCTTTTTCAATACACTATTCTGACAATATTAATTGTATTTTTAGTGCCATAGTGGAATTATGGGTGGTGGTCATTATGTGGCCTACGCTTGTCATGATGACGGCAAATGGTATTGCTATAATGACAGCAGCTGCAAGGTAGGCTGTCTCTCTCTCTCTCTCTCTCTCTCTCTCTCTCTCTCTCTCTCTCTCTCTCTCTCTCTCTCTCTCTCTCTCTCTCTCTCTCTCTCTCTCTCTCTCTCTCTCTCTCTCTCTCTCTCCCTCTCTCTCTCTCTCTCTCTCCTCTCTCTTTCTCTCTCTCTTCTTCTTTGGACTAGTGTGACAACCCTTTCGCTTTACCTTCCGGAGTCAATATCCGGGATCTATTTGTTTATCGATCTATCTATATCCCTGTTTTAAGTGTCTTTATTTTTCCAATTTATTTATTATCTTCTTTGTCGTGATTTCTTCCTCATTCTTCCCCCTTTCTCATCCGATTTATTTTTAAAGGCTTTTGTAAGGCCCATACCCCTCTGAATTGTAAACCTTGATCTTCAGTCCCCATTAGGATATACTTCACAATTGTTTTCTTTAAAACTTCTGTATATATATATATATATATATATATATATATATATACATTGTAATTACTGAAAAATATTATATTAGTGAATATATTAATATTATATATTATATCACTAATATTAATATTAGTGAAAAATGAAAATAAAAAATAAAAATGAAAATCGAAAAAATGTCTAGAATTTTTTTGAAAGAAGACTTTGTTGAATAGATTTTTAACCTGAAGTGCTGATTAAATGATGCTGATGATTAAATAATGTTGAAAATGAAGTACTGATTAACATATTTCGGTACTGTATATTTAGTGGTTTCAAAGCGGAAATTGCCCTGACCACGCATGGCACTCCCGGCCGAAGGAATTGAATCAGGAGATCGGTACCTGCGCAACGCAGACCATGGTCAGCATGCGAAAATGGTTTTTTTGGTTATGAAGCAGAAATTTTTTACTTATTTTAAACAAAACTTTACTGGCCAAAAAAATGTAAGTTTCAAGTCTGATCTAAAACAAAAGGATACACTTTTTTTTAGAATAGATATCTTAAATCGAATTGAAAGAAATTAAACTGAATAATTACATCAAACTCAAAAATAATAGATGCTACTATAGTAGAGTAGATGAAACGCAAAACAAACAGCAATTAAAACTAACAACCAATTCAAACTTAAAACTTACTTTTGGTTTAACGGCATAAGGAGAAATCAGATGTTTGGAAAAGAACTTTAAGTACCGAGGACATCAAAATCAAACATGTTTTGCCCCCCCCTCCTGAACCCATCTTGCGTCTATTTATACCCAAAAACATTGTTTTCCGAAGATTTTTCTTTTGGTCGCTTCTACATTATGAAATTTTAGGGCGTCATCACATTTTTGTCAGTGTTGTCACGTTGAACCGTAAAAATAAATAAGCAAACATGTTAGTTTAATTTTGGCCTTTCTTTAGGTCGGTAAAAATTCAAACAATAGCAACCTACTGATTTTAAATACAACCACACCTTCAAAGGAAAGCTACATTTTCGTAAGCTGTTTGGTACCATATTTTTTTTTTGCTTTTTTGGCTTATTTTTTACCAACTTTCATTTAAATATGACGCCCACTACTACCAAAACTATGCAAATCAAAGTCTTTTTTTATTAAAAGTTGAATTCCTGGATTTTTCTAATCTTCAAACCTGTTTCCATTTAACCGATTCAATCAATCAGGTTTCATTGCCACTCTCCTTTGTACTTTAAGACTGTAGCCTACTTCATGAACGTGTGCCCAGGATTTTTTTTTTTGGAGGGGGGAGGAGGTGTTAATTACAAAAACACGTAAAAAATTTGTTTGTGTTCATTTTTGTTACGTTTTTGCGAGTCGGACAAACTTTTCGGGTTGGAGGTTCAAACCCCCTAACCCCGCCACTGGATACACTGGATACTCCACTGGACTTTTGTTTCCCTGTCAGACGCTAGATGTCTTTCAATAGAATTGGTTCGGGTTGCATGTCTTGTTATTTTTCTGTGGTTAAACTCTGACCTCCCCTAGAATCAAATAGGGCCTCATTTGAAGGATCGAATATTGGTTTTTGTGATGTATTGGGTTTAAAAGGGATGAACGGGCTGTCAGACTATTTTCTGTGGGGAGGTGCAGTATGTGAAGTACGCACAACGAAAGTAGTATTTGTCAATAATAAGAACTACAATAGCAAAACGGACATTTCTTTTATGTCTATTTGGTTGTTAAAAGTGAAATAAAATGGAAATAATTCAAAGTGAAATAATCAAAAATATATTTATTCTAAGCTTTATTTATATAGTACCTTTATGCTTACGATTCCTTTTTCGTCAACTACTGTCGTCAGTTGTATCAGTATATCGACTTTACACCATTATGGTTTTTATGGAGCATTTTTTCTTTTTTAGTCAGTGCGTAAAGAAATACTTATTTTTATGATAAAAATATAATTCGCAATTCAATCTCCACTGAAATTTCAAATAGAAATTTGTTTAAGTTCTAATTAATATTAATTATTTTGATTAATGAATTTAAATTTAATTAGACGTATTTTTTAATCCTCTCTCACCCTCCCCTAAGGGTTAGACCTCTGCACATTTATGACCTGGGTTATTAAGGAGGGGTGGGGGTTTCTAGTCTCCCTTCCCTCTTCTGAGTGCATCCCAGATTTACGTTCACCAATTTTTATGTTCTAAATTTTGTGTTTTATTTTATAGGAAGTAGAGCCTACGCAAATCGATCCTCATGACATCTACATGCTCTTGTATGAAAGAATTGGATTAGATGGCTCTAAGTATGTGAACCCAGACGGGGTAGATAGTGGTGAGGACACAGCAAGTTCTTCAAACTCAACCCCATCCGGTGATCTGGACAAGAAAAGTGAATTGTTTAGTGAAAATGACAAGAAGAACTGTGTGCTAATGTAAAATTCTATTTTTGTGGCCTTTGCTGTGTTTAAACCATAGATTTATTGTTTTGGATAGATGCCAAGTAGGCTACTATATGAAAGACAAAACAGAAGTACAAAAGGAAACAAAAGTGAATAAGACGAACAAAATATAATGGAAAGTAACAAGAAAGACGTGTGTTAGTATAAAACGCTATTTGTGCGGCCTTTGCTCTGTTTAAACCATATATTTGTTATTTTAGATAGATGCCAAATACTATATGAAAGACAAAATAAGAGTAGAAAAGGGAACGAAGCGAAAAGAAAGCAAAATTTGAAATAACAAGAAGAGCTGTGTGCTAATATGGAATGCTTTTTTGTGGCCTTTGCTCGGTATAAATCATAGTTTTATTATTTTGGATAGATGCCAACCACTATAGAAATATTTTTGGAACAAAATTTTGACATATTCAATGAATTATAATAAATTACTCTTTTTTTCATACCCCTTTAATAATTAAATTATTAATTCTCTGGATTTAATAGTATTGTTTCAATCTCTCTAAAGAGACTTGAAGTCTCTAGAGGATTTAATGTTCTCTTTTTTGCTATGTCTTTAATGGCTGGTTGGAGCAAGAGGCAAATTTTAGAGAGATGGCTCTGTTGTCTGTTGTATTTCAATCTATCTATGGTTTAAGCTTTTAAGCTTTTTTTATAATCCTTGTTTTATTTTTTATCCTATCATTTCATCTTCAATGTTTATGATGTTTTATAAAGTCACTATCTACATAATAAAGAGCGGAGGTGTGTAGTTCTCCGAAGACATGAGTTTTTAAAAAAAAATTCGCTTGTTGGTGGTTTTCTGTACTATTTATGGGAGGTTTTTAATATTGTCCTGAAAAATTCAATGAATAGGCAATATTTCATGAAATAATCCATGTTTTTATTAAATTAGTTTTTAAAATTTTTGCCGTTGCTGATTGGAATGGGAGAAAATAAACGGATTGCTCTGTTATATTTTGTATAGTGGCGTCTAATATAATTTGGGTTTAACTGTCTCATTTTTTTTAGTCCGTTTATTTGTTATGCTAGGGTTTCATCTTTGTTACATAAAATATTTAAAAATTCTCTGTCTAGGCAATTTACACCTAATTAACACTAAACTAAACACTAAACCAGGTGTTTATTTTCCTGAAGACAAGAATCCTTTAGAAAAAAAATTTTGTTTATCCCTCGCGTGAGGTTTTTTTGTATATTTATGGAAGGTTGTTTATTTTTCCATGAAAAAGCCCATGAGTTGGTCATATTTCATGGAAAAGTCCATATTTTTACAATTTTTCAATTTCATTACCTTTACTGATTAGAATGGAAGAAAATATGCAACCATACCAAACATTAACAAAAAAAATGGCCAAAGCCATTTAACATTTTCTCTTACTTGGCATTTTTTTTAAGCTTTGTAACAGGGTTTTTCTTTAAGAACTGAAATCAGATACTTATTATCAATTAATTAGTTCAATCACATTAATTTTGAATAATTAAAGCACTGACAAAATATACATCAAATTTTAGAAGGCGATCTCGATTTTTGCCAACATTAGTGCCAATTTCCTCTCTAATAAGTTACCCATACTTTTTATGTTGGACTGTAATATATCTATGGTCTAAGTTTTTAAGCTTCTTGTTTATATATTTTTTTTATTTTTTTATCCTGCCTTTTGCCTTCATTGTGTATGATGTTTTAAAGTCACTAACTACATAATGAAGGCCAGAGGTGTATAGTTTTCTGAAGACACGAATTTTTTAAACAGCAATTTAATTTATCTTTTGTGGGAGTTTTTTTTCTATATACGGAAGATATTCTATATTTTTCCGTGGGAGGTTTCTTAGGCTTCTTGGGAGTTAGGAAATTTAAACTGGGGCACTAGTATTGAACACTATTGTTCAACACAAAAATTCAAACACAATAAACACAAAATTAGTCTCCATTATTTTAGTTTCATATTTTATGGTCACGCAATAATATTTTTATAAGTCATTATTTTAGTTATGAGACTGCAGGATGCAGGATTTTCAAAACACAGGAAATTGGAATTAATGTAGGAAATGCATTGGTGTCAAATCACAATTAGGCAGGGCAAAAATTATTTTTCAAATGTAGGTGTGGGGCAATTTTGTTGTTTTTCAGTTTTTCAAGGAAAAAACTTTCAAAACAGCCATTTTCAATTACAACACGGAAGAAAAGACGTTTTTCAAGATCTAGGTGAGGAGGGGTGAAAAAACTTTGGGTGCCTATGCCCCCTTCATTCCTGTCAATTGGCGCCACTGGGCAAATAATTTTTTTTTCTTTTAGTTCTGTGATTCCTAGCCTCTTTATTCGTTTTTTTGGCCATTTAATTCAATTGTACAAAACATTTAAAAAGGCAAGGACGGTAGTTAAAAATAAAGGGCAATAAAGGGCATACATTGGTAATCCATACATTTTCAGAGTGTTGGGGGAGGTGGTAATTTGGACAAGAATTAAACAGAGGCAAGAATTTCACCAAACAGTCGTAAAGGCCCTTTTGACCTTGGCAAACCTGAATTCTTTGGAAAGGAATTAGCCAAAAATATCTGTTTAATTAAAGCAGTTCGTAGCTTCGTAGTTTGAAGATAAATACAAAATCTTGAAAAAGTCATTTTGCTAATAAAAAAAATAATCGTTTTGGGTCAAACATTTCAAAATTTGTAGAATGTGAGTTCTGATTGAAAATATAATCGTTCCTCTCCAAATTAATTTTATAAATGAGGATTTCCTGTAGTTGATATTCGGTTTTTGCGGAATTCTTTTTTCTTCCATTTTATTTTAAGATAGTGACTATTTAAGACATCTTTTATTGCCGAAAGGGCTTATCTACATAATTGGTTTAGAGAATTTTACCTCGTACTTATTAGCACTAGTCTACCCACTGATACGTTATACAGTGTTGTCAATTTGTGTATTTTGCTGGTACAATATTTGAAATAGTATTAAAATTGATACCCCTTTCAAACGGAATTAACCACCTTTTTAAAAAACTAAAAATATTTTAACTGCCCTAGCTTTATAAAGAATAGATCAAAATATTTACTTTCAGAACAGGTCAAATCTCGGACCTTTCCGATCAAACTGTCTGAGGGGATGTAACATTCAAAAGAAATTATAGTTTAAAACTACAAGATTAGAAGTGTATCGGCCTAAATTTTATTATTAATTTTGTCGGAACTTAAGTTTCCTCACTATTGCCATATTTTATTATGCGAAATTTATAAGTTACATTGGCATTTATAATGCCTATTGTAATATAATAGACTTATTAGGCCTATAAGCCTATAATGTAATTGCCTATTATAATATAGCACATTATAACATATTATAAAAAGAATTTTTAATAGCCACATACATAAGAGTACATTCTGGAGTAAAGAAGAATAATTAAAATATAACGAAAAACAGCGAACTATATGAAAAAAGTAAGGAATTACAAGGAAAGTAATTAAAATATGTGGTCAATCCTCCCCCACCCCTTTATCTGCTTAGCAGCATGAACTATCAAACCAACCTCTACGAATATCTTACGAATAATTGTATCCCACTTTTTTCTTAATAGCTTCAATACTTGATTTTTGAAAGGCCAAAAAATAATAAATGCCTCATATAATATATTAATACGCAATTATAATATATTAATAACAAGAAATTGAGTACGCATGACGCACGTACATAAGAAACTATTCTGGAGTAAAAGGATAATAATTCAAATCTAACGGAAAAATAAGCGAATTATATGGAAAAAGTAAAAAATTATAAGGAAATTAATTAAAATATGTGCTGAACCCCCCCCCCCCTATCTTTTCTAGCGGTATGAACCATCAAATCAATGTCTTTACGAGTATTTTATGAATGAATAATTCTATTCCACTTTTTGTTAATGGCTTGACTCGTTTTCCCTTCAAAGGCCAAGAAATAAAGTAATGGTATAGTTTTGCGTAAATTTTTGTTGAATTACAATAAAGACGTTATATTAAATAGCTTTTTTAGTCTCGGAAATTTTGCTTATACTTAAAGGAAATAACTTAAGAAACTTAAGTTATTTAAAAAGTCTTTAGTCATTTATTATCTCGTAAATTAAAGAAAATAAATCTTTTAACTTACTTTATGTTGACTCTTCTCACCTTTCTCCCCAGTAGTGGTTCTATCCTTTCTTGTGCCTGGGGTATTATCTTGATTATCCCCCCCCCCCCTCCCTCCCCTTGTCTCCTACAAAACTTTCAGGTATAGTTTAGCAAAATTTTCATTTATCAAAAAAATTATTCGTTTTCTCAGTTACTAGTTTCGTTTATTTAATATTATATTCGTTTTTACTTTCGAATAATAATCCCAAATTGTCTTCGCCATTTTTTTGGTATTTTCTTTTCACCTAATCTATATCTTTTATCTACATTCAACGGTTTTCTATATGCAAAAGGTTTCGCTCTCATAAAGGTGCTTTTTAAAAGGTGTCTAGGAGCCAGATGCTAGGCATATTTGAATTTATATAAACAATCTTTGTTTTTAAATTTTTACCGAAGTTTGAGGGGATAACATAAATTGGATTCTGCACACACTCAAAAGGGGCACGGGGATACAATGAATCTAGCGCTTATCCCCTTACATCGTCACAATAACTGTCCTGTGGCTGTTCTGGACTCTCTTGCGCCCGGGGCAAAATCTTGATTAGACCCCCTCCCCCCTGTCTCCCACAAAAGTTCCAGACCAAAGTAAACAAAATTTCTATTTATTAACAAAAATTTCTCAAACTGTTTGTTAGTTAATTATTTATATTTTGACTTTTTTTTCATTTATTATTTAAATTATTGAATTATAGTAATATAATTATTTAATTATTATTATTTCATTTATTTAATTAATTAATAATTTATGAATTATTTTCAGTTATTACCTGCGCCTTCTACTTTATTTTAATAAAAATAGAATTTCAAAATGATTATAACCGTTAGATTATTTATTTGAAATTTTGCTCCCTAGAATTTCTGCGCCTGGGGCAATTGCCCCCTCTGTCACCCCTTTCCAACGGCCTCTGTGTCTGTCCTGTATTTCTGTGTATAAAATTGTTCTTTAATTCCATTGGCTTATTTTAGAAAGAAAAATTCAAATTTTGGTTCTCTTTATTTTCTGTGGTTAAAATACTAACGTGTTACAAACAAACATTTGAGTTCGGAAATATTTTATCCTGTCTCATCTCCGTTGGTGGTTATGCTGTAGATGTAAAAACTGGTTTTAATATCTCCCTTTTAATATTTTCCCTTAAATTGAGTATGTACTTCCCAGGCATGTAGACACGATTTTTTTTTGGGGGGGGGGGATTAATAATAAAAAATTCAAGGAGGGTGCTATTGGGAATAATAAGTAAACATTATATAATATTTTGAAAAGAAGTGCTTAGAAACTAAAAACAAGAATTAGAACTTTGAAGGGGGAGGGGACGCAAAGCCCCCTTTCATACCAGCTCTACTTAGAATATGAAATGCTTTCGCTTGATCTATTTTTCTCATAATCAAAGCTTTAAATATTGTATTTAAAAGGAAAATTCAAATCCTATGCTGTATATTTTGAGATGTTAGAAATTTGTTTTAGATGTTTACGTGTTTTTAAGAATTTTTTTTTTGTTTGGGCATTAATCTAGTCTACCCTATTGAGTGTTGCGCAATGCATAGTATGTAATTTTGATTTTGTTTCTCTGTTTGTTCTGTTATTCGTTTATAGGTTTGTTTGAATTAAAGATCAATCAGTTCACTCGCTTTCGCTTTCATTTATTGAATGCTTTTTTACACGTTGTTTTGTATTTGTTAAAATGAGCCAGCCATTTAAAACTACTTCCGTTATGCTAGGAAAAAGTCTGTAGGACCGATATCTAGGGAAAAGTCTGATGGACAAATATCTTTTTCTGTATTAAACGATGCTGGTAAGCTTGGAGTAAAGGTGAAGAATACAGCGCTGGACTTTACAGTTTCTGCCGATGGTGCTGATCTTCGTTTCATGACCCTTCAGCCAATGGTGCAGAAGAGGTGCAATAGGGGGTTGGAGGCCAGCCATCCTGTGCTTTCGCACACCCTTCCTGTTTACGTTTCCCCAGATTTCTCCAGATACCCATTTAAAGCTGGGTCGACTCTGGCTGAGCTTACAGAGTTACGCCAGTGACCCCCGTCCCAAACAAAATAATTGAGTACACTAGGATTCGAACCTTCGTCCTCTCGGACAAAGGATCCTAAATCCAGCGCACCAACCCACTTGGCTAGGACCAAATAACCAGCGTCACCAAGGAACCCCTGTCCTTCAGGTATAGTGGTAACTTCAGGTATAGTGGTAACTTCAGGTATAGTGGTAATTAGTGGTAACTTCAGTTTAAATTAAATATTAGTCAATTCACTTGTTTGTTCTTTTATTTTTTTGTTCTTTTCAAGCTTGTTTAAAATTTGTGAAAATGAGCTAGTCAATTAGAACTACTTTCATTTATACCTGAAAGCGGAAATCTGTGCATCTGCTGAACTTATGAGTTGAAAAAATTGAATATGTTTCTCAAGATTTCTAACGAAAAGAGTTCCGAAAGAGTCCCTCGAAATCTTCAAAAAGTTAAAAAAAACATAAGAAGAGATTGAGGGTTTAAATAGTATAAGAAGAATCAGAAAAAGGAAATAACTGGCTCCTTTAATGTAGCAGTGTCAATGACGGAGGGGAAGGGTTGTCCCTTCAAGATTTTTTCTCCTCCATTAGATTTTTAGAAATATGTTTTCCGGCATTTTCATTCAAAAATGTTGTTTTTGTACTTTCATTGAAAAAACGTTGAAGTGGCTCCCTCTAGACTTCGAAAATACGTTTTTGTCCCTCCCCTTAATTTCCCTGTCCGAGTGAATAGCACGCTAGATTTGGAATCATTTGTCCGTGAGGACGGTTCACACTTGATTTACAGGATTCTAGCTTTCAGGAAAATTGGCAAATAAAAACAGAACCTGTTTTTCATATCAGAAGCTGGAAAATCTTTACAGAAGCTGGCTTATTTTTTTTTGATTGATTGGCTTATCTAAAACTGAGACTGTTAGGAATTGTTTAGTTGATTCTATCTGAACGACTAACGACTAAATATTTTGTTGAATACTCTTTTTCTTTTTGTACCTTGTAGCCTCTTATGCAAATAAAAGGAATGAAAATATAGAAAAAGTGGAATAACATTTAAAATAAGACAATAAAAAATTGCAAGAAAAGTCTTTTGGAAAAAAAGTAAAAGTCCGAATATTTCGGCTTGTACGAAAGCATTTATCAACGGGAAAAAAAGAAATAAAAACAAACTAATCTAAATTAAACAAAACACATAAAGAAAAGGAAAAACACACAAACAATATAAAACTCGCATATTGATGATGTTCTTTTTTAATTTATTTTAGTTTTTTTTTTCGTTGATAAAAGCTTCCGGAAGTGACGCCAAAATATTCTGACTTTTATTATTATTAGTTAAAAACAGAATTTTTATTTCCCAATATTTTGTTTGAATTATTATAGCCGTGTTATCTATATTTTTATGTTTAAATGGAAAGGAAGTGTGGTCTAAGAAGCTATTTAGTCTTATATGCAGATTAAAGTAGAGTTCAAATTTGAAGACAGAAGATAAATACCAGATAAATTTCTATAGAACAGAAAATTTTTAAAATTTAGTTTTCAATATTACAAAATTATGGCTTTTGACTTACTATCTTATGTTACCAGGCCCGGATATACCAATAGGCCCACGAGGCCGTGGCCCAGGGGCGCAATAAGTTATCACTGAGTGATTTTTTCTTAACAAAAACTGGACTGATGTCTATAGTCAAAATGCCAGGTGCGCTCCGCCGTGGCAATGCCTCTTCACAGAAAGGTGATTTTAAAACAACACATGTGTCCCAAGAATGACGGCTGAGAGTTTGGTATCTTTCATTACTTTTGACCCATCAGTTGCGTTCTATTACAATATTAAAGAAAATCATAAGTAAAAAAACTTCATTTATTTTATTCTGTTGTCATTCTGAAAACTCATCTCAGTTCATCCTGAATAATTGTAAAATTCAGTATTTGCATATCTGCCATAAATATTTTTCCAAAAGTAATTTGCCGAGAATATAGTGCAAATTCCTTTTGAACAGAAGTCTTTTCTAAATCTTGTATCGAATTAACGATGCCCCTTGACTACTAAGGCACATAGGTCAGCCCTGTTGTGTGTTGCTGCAGCTGGGTTTGAAATCTGGGTCCCGTAATACCAAGCTAAGATCAAACCCACTGCGGCACCACAGGAAGTCTCCTCAGTCTTTGCAGCCCCTTAAGCTGTGATCAGACAATACGCATGCGTAGTAAATCCAATTGGTTTGATTTCGATGTTAATGCAGTTTACGTTAATCTTCATAAGAATAGTCATTCGCTGTATTAAAAAAAATAAAATATTAGACTATCAGCAAGAATTGTTATTTCATAATATGATTACTATTCTTCAAAAAAAACTAAATTTCTTTCAAAAACATTTTATTTAATAAAAATCCTATATTAGTTTAAAAATTTTAAGTATTTCCTTGCTTAATCGCAGAATGATTTAAGATTCCTCTTGAAAATGAACACGTTGATAATTTGTGGAATACCGTATCAGAATACGGGCAGGATTTTTCTAATAGAGACCTGTTTTTAGGTTTTGAGGCAATTTAAAGCACCCTCATACTGCATTTTTTGAAATAACAACAAAATGGGCTATAGTTTATGTTTTGTGAAATCAATAGGGTCCTAAAAGTGTATTACCTAACCTTAGACATCAAATCCTTCTATGCCTTGATTGGCACTTCCAATCAAGTCACCAAGAAACGTGTCCAAGAAGCGTCACCACAAATCAAGTGTCCAAGAAACGTCACCACAAATCAAGTGTCCAAGAAACGTCACCAGTCATCTTTCATCACCGCATTAGTCCAAACATTCTCTCATTCGGGTTGGAGTGAGGCATTGTGATTTGTGAGTTCCTCTTTGTAGCTACGTTGGAGGGTGTATTTGGGTCGCCTTCTTCTTCTGGTACCGCATGACTGCTATGAGAGGACGGCTTTTGATAGTCGAGATTCGGGCATGCGAATCACGTGTTCAAGGTGTCACTACCTTCTGTGTTTGATCACTTTGGCTGAGACGTCTTCTATCGTACGGTGGTATTCGTTACTGTTGGGTCTAGTAGAGATTTAGAGCGCATCTCAAACACATGTTTTCGAAAGCGAGGAGTCTCTTCAAGATTTTGGTCTAAATTCCAAATTCAATAGCCATAGCAAATCGCCAAGAGAGCATTACTATTGAACAGCCTCAGCTTGGATCAGAGAGAACACTGCTGGCTGTGCTAGATTTGAGACAGTTTCCTGAAAAATTGACAGTTACCTGGCCGATTTTGAGATTGACTTCTCGCTAGCATGATTCTCAATTGTACATCCTAAGGCCTTGAATGCCATGACTTGCCCTATTGTGTGGTTGTCACATCGTGGATCGATTGGAGTTTGCCATATTGTTGGTTTTGTTGGTTCTTATTTTAGTTCTTTTTCTTATGTTCATCAGCGTCACTGACTTAATTGAGATGCTGAACTTGCTGGAGCTTTTACTTGCAGGATTATAGAATACTGATAGAATCAAAAGTATTATTTTACTTATTAATTTGACTTTATTTTTTATTTATTTATATAAAATAAAACAGTTCGTGCTAACGAACTGTAAGTAAGGAGCGATCCGACTCAATAGTAACCGAAACTCTAAAAAACAGAGCATTGATAACAATACATACATCAAATGATTTTTAGAAATTTTAAAAAGGCTTATTATTCTAATAGCTATTCTTAAATAATTTGAAAAAAAGATCAAACTTTAGCGTAAAAAGCGAGGTATTGAGGAGGGGGCAATCTCAATTTCTACACGCAGTAATTTCTGTTTGTTTTAAGTTTTAATGTTGCTCCTTACTTTCAGTTAAAAAAACTTGTTTTTTTTTAAATTTAATTTCACTCAGGGGAGTGAAATTGTGTGCACTCGAAAATTGATCTCACCCGGTGACATTGGGGTTGAAACTGTAAGTGATGTGATATGGGGTTTCTTCTGGCATCCGGAGAAGATGGCCGTGCCATCTCAGTGCATGTTGTGCAACTTGCAGGGAGAATGGAACCTGCATCGTGCGGAACAGAAGGTTGGCGCTGCTAAAAAAAAAATCGTACCACCGAAGTTCCTCTATCTTTTGGGGTCTTTTGGATTTAGTCGCATCAGGCTTCCTCAAATTTGGAGAGGTTATTGGCCAAGTTTCTGTGCCGTATAGTGAGACTAAGCCTGTAGATTCTTTGAATATCCACATCTTTGTGAGGTGGCTGACAACAGGGCTGCGCTGAATTTTGTTGAATCTCCTAACGACGGAAGTTCCCTTGGCAATTCATGTGCTAAATTCGCTCTCAACTGATCCCTCACTTGACAGAATGGATCCAAGGTCCTTCACAACTGCTACTTGATTTGGCACATTTCGACTGCAGGAGAGGGTGGTTGATATGACTGCGGACCAATAAACAATTGCGTTATGTCAAGCAAATTCAACGCTTTGCCCTGTTTGGCAAAGGGATGCAATTAGGATTAGGGTCTATAAATTTTCTTTTCCATGGAAACTGACCAAGACAGTATACCAACAAAATTGATCAGAACATACTTCCTAATGATGAAAGCCATAATACTGAAAAAATATATACATATCTATTCAGATTCATCTATAGAAAAATCAAAACCTAGCGCCGCATAAATATCTTCGTCAGTATACTTACTAAGAAGAAGTCCCACTCGGCTCAAGTCTGATTATCTTCCGCCTACTTTGTTACGACTTCTTTGACAGTCTAGTCCGTCCTACTGAACTAGAACAATGAGGTTTACTACACCTCAGGAACGGCTTGGGGAATAAAGTTGAAAATGTCAAGGCAGTCTGGGAAAAAATAATTCCACACAAGTCTTTAATTTTGATAGGTCAACTAGTAGCTGCAAGTGAAAAGCTGTTTATAGTCTGTCTATATATTCGAATAAAGTCTCAATTTGCTCAAATTGCACTGAAAATAATTGGTAATATAACACGAAAGACCAAAAACACAGATTTTGGGGCGGCTAAACCCATTTAGAGGCAAATGAGCGTGGTGTATGACCGAAAACAAAAATGAAACGTTCCCAATTGCTGTGTTTATATTGTATTACAGATAAAATAAGTGGACCAATGAAACTGTCAATAACATTTTTTGTCTTGATTGGTTGATTCGCTTTCCAGTTTGTCCATCATATTATTTCAAACTTGTATTCAGACATAAATATAAACTACAAATTTTCAGCTGCAATCACCGTGCACAGCATTTTCTTATAAAAAGGCGTTTGCAATTTTTTTTCAAAATTTTATGTTGTTTTGTTAGTAGGCTAGTTTCCGTGATGTCATGACTGTGCTCTATTCTGCGTTGCCACCCCTAGTGATTTATCACTATTTCTAGTTATTTTTTATGTTGCCTAGTAATTTTCTTCAAGCTAGTGATTTATAGGGATTTTTGATCTAAAACTAGTGCTTTTATCCTAAATATAGTTATTTTTCACAATATAGCGCGTAGATTCATGCAATCAAATAAATCAAACAAAAAGCTAATTAATAAAAAAAAAACACAAAATAGTGATTCACTAGAATCCCTAATAAGTTCCAGATATATTCCTAATATGTTCCACCCGTAGAGCATTATTATCAAGATAAAAGGCAAAACTAGTTAATAGAAAAAATGCTCTATACTTCCTATTTTACAACATTTGCTCGGTTCAAATTGTCTTCACATCTGTTGAAACCTTTGAAAGTAGAGTGAATGCTGGATATAAATACAGCCTCTACATCTGCAAATATAACAGAAATGGAGTAATTGAAAAATAAGAAGGTATTTATGATTTAAATATAATTTCCAAAATAAAAAGAGATAATTATAAAAAGAAAATAGGACTTAGTGCTTTTTATAATAGGATTTGTATTATGACAAGGTAGATTGAATTGATTGTAGTTTGATGATTTAAGTTGGTTGGGAGTAAGGGGGTGGGTATCTACCCTGGGAATTGTTTAATGATATAATTTTTTCTTTTAATATATAATTGAAACTCCAATAATTCTCCAGATTATCTTATTTGTAATTGAAACACCTAAGAAACGCATATAACGTCCTATTCTTTAAGCTTTGGGATTTATGTGCTAAGACATCAAACAGTTAGTGTAACGAACTATAAGAATGGAGCTACAAGGCTCAATAGTAACAGAAACTCTAGATACCGAAGTTTGATTTCAAGCGATATATCATCGGCTTATTATGTTGATTCCAAATATATAATATTCATTAAGCTTAGCTTTACCCATTAAAGGCTAAGAAACTGTGAAAAATTGCTTGATTTTTAAAAGAAGGAGGAAACATCCCCTAAAAGTGAAAGAATTTTAATTAGAATCGAATTAATAGATGTGGCGTATCAGTGAATCCTAAAGTAGAGGTTTCAAGCCCCTATCTGCAAAAGCTTTGAATTTTGTATTTCTTACCAGAAGGAAAATTACGGATGCGTGTTAATTTGTTTTTCCCCCCAAGGGGGATCATATCGAACCAACGGTCCTAGAAAATCGGGAGAGGGCTCTTTCGAACGGAAATAAAAATTTCTAGTGTCCCTTTTATTTGACCAAAGAGATCGAAAGGCTACAATTTCCCTCCCTTGCCCCCTTTTCCCCAAAGATTGTTCAATCAAAAATTTGAGATAACCATTTTCTTGGGTAAAGTTCATGGTCAATTTGAAGTGGGCCATATAATATAGCTAGGATGAAAGTGAAAACATCATTTGATGCTTTTTTATGTTCTATTATAATTCATAAAAAATACCTTTGGGGCCCCCTTAAGGGCTCAAGATGGAATTTGCGACAGAAGCGATTATTGATTATGAAAGAGCATAAAAAAGACATCAAAAGCTGTTTTCACTTTCTTCCTAGCTAAATTGTAGTGCCACCTAGAAATTTACTAATTTTACTTCCTGTGTGTGCTCCGTATAATTAACAAGTACCTCTTTTTTTTTAACAAAAAGCAATAAGACCGATGCTTATCGAAATTTGTGAAGAGTGGGACACATTTTTTCCATAAAAATATAAAAAGGCCAATTTCAAAATTGTCGCTGGTGTCCCTGTTATTACACTAGCTCAACTAGAGTAAAAAGAAAAAATACTTTTTTATATTTCTAGAAAAAACTGGAACTTTGGATCGACAAGGAAAAAAATAAAAATAAAAACCAAATGTTTCAAATAGATCACTGATAACCAATTCGGAGCTCCATTATTTTTACTGGGAGGGGGGGGAGAAGACAGGTCCACATCCGGATAGTCAAGGGGTATGGGCTATATAATTGATTTTCTACAAATTATTGTGGGGTGGGGCATTGTCCCCCTCCCCAATACAACTTCCACGTTCTCTGCATTAAGATGCAAAAAGGCATTTCCCAACATTTCAAGGAAATGTTTTACTTCTGAAAAAACAAAACATAAATCTAAAGATATTTTTCCCTATCTAGGGGGAGGGGGTAATTTCACCCCCTTCCTGTAGGTGTGCCTGTATGGAACAAGGTAAAGAAACAAAACAATTATTAATTACAATGATAAAGAGTATTGTAATTCTAGTGATTTCGAGGCAATAATCTAGTGATTTATGTGTTGATCTAGTGATATGTTTTTCAATTGCCTAGTGATTTTTTTTCGCCAGGCCTCAACCCTGCTGCTATTAATGGCAAGAATTTTAAAAAGCCTGCCTGCTTGGTCTTTCCAAGATGGAAAAAGAAACTGAATGGGCAATTCCGTCAACATCCCTGACTAGAGCGTTGTTTAAAGTAAACTGTTGTTTTAAAATTCATCAAGCTACGCAAGTTTGTTTTAAAATTTTAGATAGCACCTTCTCACTACCTTGGGTTGGATTCATCAAGCCCAAGGACTGCTTAGGCTATAGCCTACAGCTAATTTTCTTTTCGTTCAAAATTTAAGGATTGAACTTGATCAGGTAAATTTTTACCAAACCATATTATTGACTTAGCCTACAAATAAAGTGAATATACCACTCAATGCCTTTTTTTATGCCCTTTCCAAATATAATAGCCTAATCATTTTTTTTGGAAATGAATTTTACCCCCACCTCTATATATACCAATTCAGGGTATATATTTGCACATTAAGGGGGTGGGGCAAATTGTATTTCTGATGTAAATGAGAGGTAAGTTTAAACTTTACCCCCACCCCCCTAATGTGCAAATATATACCATGAATTGGTATATAAGGGTGGGGGTAAAATTCATTTCCGACAAAAATGATTATTATATTTGGAAAGAGCATAAAAAAGTGCATTGAGTGGTATATTTACTTTATTTGTAAGTCAATAATATGATTTGGTAAAAATTTACCTTAGGCTAGAACAATCCCAGCAATAATCAATATAACACCCTAGGGCTAGGGCTTTTATAAATAAAACATTTTGGTAAAATAAATATAGGCAAGGCTTGGGCTATTAAAAAGGCCACCTCATTGTTGGTTCTTTCTGACAATGCACTCCCTTCCCTTTATGGCCTCATATATGGCTATAATTGATTAATTTATCCATTGGGTAAAGATTTAGAAAGGCAGCTTTTTGCAAGGGGACATGCTAGAACTAAAAGAGAGAAACTTTTGGATTGCTAGTTTTAAGTTCATTTAGTAATTTTTTTGCAGTTCATATTATTGACTTGTGGGGTAAGGTTTATATTAACAGACTAATCAGATAGATAAAAAAAACATACCACTATCATCAGAATTTCATCCTGAGTCCAAATATAACACTCATTTCTGTCACAAATTATTTTCAAAATTACTTCTAAGCTTCTTTAAATTTCTTCAATTTTCCTGCTTTTTTCACAGAAGCATCATGGCAGCAATTCAATTTGAAAAACACTAAATTTTGCTGAAAGCTCTGATCTGAATTGAAATATACTAAATCTTGTTGAGCAGTGATTTGATATGAAAAATACTCAATCTTGTTGAGTGGTGATTTGATTTAAGAAATACTAAACAGTTTTTGAGAGATACTAAACAGTTTGAATTATTCATTTTTGGGGGGGAAAAACTTACCACTAGCTTCAGAATTTCATCCGGAATCCAAATTTGACATTCATTTCCATTGCAAATTATTTTCAAAATTGCTTCTAAGCTTATTTAAAACCAGGAAAACTTCTTTCATCAAAACAAACACTTTATGGCAGCTACATATACAGTTTTATAAATATCAGATAATAGCACTTAATGTAAACAAACTAATCACTCATATCTAACTCTTCATCATCACTTTCTGATGCACTAGGGGTGTCACTGACTGGTGCTCTAGGGGCCCTATTGATTCCAGGGGGATAGAGCTTTGCAGCTTCAATCAAAAAATTATGAAGTTGGTCTTTTTGCTCAAAATTTTGCACAAATAAGAAGCACAACACATACTGCTCCATGTATGCTGTTTGCATCTCTGGTCTTTTAGAGTGCTTTTTGAAGCATCTCCATAGACTTTCTATATTTTGAGTATGAATAGAACAGTCCTGTGGATCAACAAAATTGGCTGAATGATTGATTTGGTAATGAGTATATCCATGGCTGGAGAATGTACTATAAGCTCCCCATTATTCACTGTAAATAATGCTTCCAGGCTTAATATATTTTTTAATAACAGGAATTAAAGCTTCCTTGTTTCTTTGGAGGCCTTCTTGGCCATCAGTCAGGGGTACAATAATTATTTTTTTTTGCTCTCTCTCTGTATTCCACCAAAAACCACCAAGTGACCTAATTTATTCAGTGGTATAAATTTGGACTAGACCCTGGTGCCATGCCAGCACATCAACTGAATCCTGCCAACAAAAGGCCTGGTTCACTGCTGCCAAAGTGTTGCAACACTGCTGGTGCACCACACTCAGTCAGGTAAAACACTTGCACCAGCAGCATTGAGACATTTGTTTGGGCCTTGGGAAGGCATAGGGATTTTGAGCCCAACTCATGTTAATTTCTGCTTGTTTTGAGTCTGACTTGGTTATTTATTGTAATTTCTGTTTGTTTTGGGTTTCATTTATTTATCGATGGTGATTTGAGCTAGTTGACCTGAAATGGAAAACTTGGTACCCTTCACAAAAAATCAGTTTACTTTCTTTGATAGCTTGGATACACTTACGCTATTTTGACTTGGTTAAATTTTAAGAGCAGAAGTAGCCCCAAAAGTTTGAATATAATACCCTCAGTCGTTCTTGAGATACTGCTCAGATACCTTATTGAGAATTAGCATTAACACAGTGCATTTTGATTTAATCTTATGGCAACATTTAGTTTTTAAAGATAATGGGCAAATGGAAGGGTGGGCATGGGAGGGGGATTAGTTGCCCTCCAATCACTTTCGAATATTAAAAAGGGCATCAGCCCTTTTTATTTTCAATTGAATGAGCCCTTTTTGAAGTTCCTACGACAAATCCTTCGATACAAAGTGCCCTGGTCTAAAAAAAAAAAAAAATAAAAATACGTTGTACCCACATCAGTATTTAATATACAAATATAAAGCATTCCAATAACTATTGACAATTAAAAAGGGCAATATCCCTTTCAATTTCCAATCAAATGTGTCTTTTTTGTGTTTCTACAACAACGCTTTCTATGAACACCTTATATGCCCCCAGGGCATAAATTACAACCCTTACCCCAAGGGCTGTGAGGGGGGTTGTCATCCTCAAAGACCTAATTTCCAGAACTTTGAACTACATTAAAGAAAATGGCTATATAAAAATTTTGACTGGGTGTGTTTGGGGAAATGGTGGGCGTGAGAGGGGTGTTAGTTGCTCTCCAATCACTTTCAACTATTAAAAAAGGCAATAGCCCTCTCAATTTCCAATTAAATGAGCCCTTTTTGAAGTTTCTATGACAATGTTTTCAATAAAAACCTTATATGCCTCCAGGGCATAACTTACAACCCTTGCCCAAGGGCTATGGGGTTGTCATCCTCAAAGAGCTAATTTCCACAACTTTCATCTACGTTGAACAAAATGGTTATCTGAAAATTTTGATTGGATGTGTTTGGGGGAATGGTGGGTGTGAGAGGGAGGTTAGTTACCCTCCAATCACTTTCAACTATTAAAAAGGGCATTAGCCCTCTCAATTTCCAATTGAATGAACACCTTTTGAAGTTTTTACGACGATGCCATTTGGGCGTTGGGGGGGGGGGCATTTGCTCTCATCACTTTCAACAAATAAAAAAGGCACTAGTCCTCTCAATTTCCAGTCGCTTGAGCCCTTTTTGAAGCTTCTACGACAAAACTTTCTATAAAAACCTTATATGCCTTAAGGGCATAATTCACAATCCTTGTCCTGAGGGCTATATGGGGAGGGTTGTCATCCTCAAAGACATAATTCCCAGACCTTCCAAATAGGTTGAACAAAATGGCCATATCAAAATGTTGATCGGAAATGTTTGGGGAAATGACGGGTGGGGGGGATTCTCTCACTGATTACTTTTGATTATTAAAAAGGGCAATAGCCCTCTCAATTTCCAATCGAATGAGCCCTTTTTGAAGTTTTACGACAACACTTTCTATAAAAACCTTATACGCCCCCAGGATGTAGCTTACAACCCTAAGCCTGAGGCTTTAGGGGGGGGGTGTCATCTTCAAAGACCTAATTTCCAGAACTTTAAACTACGTTAAACAAAATGGCTATCTCATAATTTTGATTGGACATGTTTAGGGAAATGGTGGGCGTGAGAGGGGGATTAGTTGACCTTCAATCACTTTTGACAGTTAAAAAGGGCACTAGCCCTTTCAATTCCAGTTGAATGAGCCCTTTTTGAATTTTCTACAACAACACTTTCTATTAAAACCTTATAATACACTCAGGGCATAATTTACAACCCTTGCCCTGAGGGCTGTGGGGTTGTCATCCTCAAAGAGCTAATTTCCAGAACTTCCATCTACATTGAAAAAAATGGCTATCTCAAAATTTTGATTGGATGTGTTATGGGGAATGGTGGGTGTGAGAGGGGGGTCAGTTACCCTCCTATCATTTTCAACTATTAAAAAGGGCACTAGCCCTCTTAATTTCCAATTGAATGAACCCCTTTTGAAGTTTTTACAACATCGCCATTTTATAAAACCTTATATGCCCTGAGCGCATAACTTACAACCTTTGACCTGGGGGCTCTGGGGAGTTTGTCATCCTCAAATACATAATTTCCAGAATTTTCAACCACGTTGAATAAAATGGCTATCTCTAAACTTTGATTGAATATGTATGGGGAAATGCTGGGCGTGAGAGGGGGGTTAATTGCCCTCCAATCACTTTCGACTACTAAAAAGGGCACTAGCCCTTTTAATTTCCAATCAAATGACCCCTTTTTGAAATTTCTGCTACAACTTTTTATACAAACCTTATATGCCGCCAGGGCATAACTTAAAACCCTTGTACTGAGGGATCTGAAGGGGTTATCATCCTAAAAGACCTAATTTCCAGAACTTTCAACTGTGTTGAGCTCAAAATTTTTATTGGATGTGTCTGGGGAAATGATGGGCGTGAGAGGGGGTTAGTTGCCCTTTCAATTTCCAATTGAATGAGCCCTTTTTGAAGTTTCTAAAACATTGCTTTCTATAAAGACGTAATATGTCCCCAGGGCATAACTTACAACCCTTGCCCTGAGGGCTGTGAGGGGGAAGGGTGGCCATCCTTAAAGACCTAATTTCCAAAACTTTCAATTATGTTGAATAAAATGGCTATCTGAAAATTATGATTGGATGTGTTTGGGGAAAAGGTGGGCGTGAGAAGGGGGTTAGTTGCTCTGAAATCACTTTCGACTATTAAAAAGGACACTAGCCCTTTGAATTTCCAATCGAATGAGCCCTTTTTCAAGTTTCTACAACAAAGATTTCAATAAAAACCTTATGTGCCCCAAGGGCATAACCCTTGCCCTGAAGACTGTGGAGGGAGTGTCCTGCTCAAAATTTCCAGAACTTTCAACTGTTGGAACAAAATGGCTATCTCAAAATTTTGATTGGATGTGTTTGGGGAAATGGTGGGCATGGAAGGGGTGTTAGTTGCCCTTCAATCACTTTCGACTATTAAAAGGGCACTAGTCATTTCAGTTTCCAATCGAATGAGCCCTTTTTGAAGTTTCTACGACAACGCTTTCTATAAAACCATATATGCCCCCAGGGCATAATTTACAACCCTTGCCCTGAGGGCTCTGTGGGGGGGGGATTGTCATCCTCAAAGAGCTAATTTCCAGAACTTTCATCTATGTTGAACAAAATGACCTATTAAACTAATAAAAAGGGCATCATCCCTTTCTATTTTCAATCAAATGAGCCCTTTTTGAAGTTCCCACAACAACTACTTTGATACGAATTGCCCTGGTCTAAACAACAACAAAAAAATAATACATTATACCCACATCGATCTTTACTATGAAAATGTCAAGCCTTCCATTCACTTGTGACTATTAAAAAGGGCACTAGGCCTTGAGCCCTTTTATAAACAACAACGCTTTCTATAAGCACCTTATATGCCCCCAGGGCATAAATTACAACCCTTAACCTAAGGGCTGTTAGGGTGGTTGTCATCCTCTAAGACCTAATTTCCGAAACTTTCAACTACGTTAAACACAATGGCTATCTCAAAATTTTGATTGGATGTGTTTGGGGAAATGGTTGGCGTGATAGGGGAGTTAGTCGCTCTCCAATCACTTTCAACTATTAAAAATGGCACTGGCCCTTTTAATTTCCAATCAAATGAGCCCTTTTGAAGTTTCTACAGCAACACTTTCAGTAAAAACCTTATATGCTCCCAGGGCATAACTTACAACCCTTGCCCTGACGGCTGGGGAGGGGATGTCATTCTCAAAGACCTAATTTCCAGAACTTTCTACTACGTTGATAAAAATGGCTATCTGAAAATTTTGATTGGATGTGTTTGGAGGAATGGTGGGCGTGAGAGGGGGGTTAATTACCCTCCAATCACTTTCAACTATTAAAAAGGGCACTAGCCCACTCAATTTCCAATTAAACGGGCCCCTTTTGAAGTTTTTACCACAACTCTATCTATAAGAACCTTATATGCCCCCAATGCATAACTTAAAACCTTTTTCCTGGGGGCTATGGGGGTTTGTCATCCTTAAATACATAATTTCAAGAACTATGAACTACGTTGAACAAAATGGTTATCTATAAACTTTGACTGAATGTGTTTGGGGAAATGGTGGG
Source organism: Artemia sp. Qi Xiang Cuo (assembly GCF_049724085.1). NCBI lineage: Eukaryota > Metazoa > Arthropoda > Branchiopoda > Anostraca > Artemiidae > Artemia > Artemia sp. Qi Xiang Cuo. The sequence goes on from NC_142803.1 coordinate 54,762,803, forward strand.
CGTGAGAGGGGGGTTAATTGCTCTCCACTCACTTTCGACTATTAAAAAGGGCATTTTCAATTTCCAATCAAACAAGCCCTTTTTGAAATTTCTACAACATTTTTCTATATAAATCTTGTATGCCCCCAGGGCATAACTTACAGCCCTTGCACTGAGGCCTCTGAGGGGGTTATCATCCTAAAAGACCTAATTTCCAGAACTTCCGACTACGTTCAACACAATGGATATCTCAAATTTTTGATGGGATGTGTTTGGGGAAATGGTGGGCATCAGAGGGGCGTTAGTCGCTCTCCAATAACTTTCAACTGTTAAAAAAGGCACTAGCCCTTTCAATTTCCTATTGAGTGAGCCCTTTTGAAGTTTCTATGACAACGCTTTCTATAAAAACCTTATATGCCCCCAGGGCATAACTTACAACCCTAGCCCTGAGGGCTGGGGGGGGGGGGGCTGTCATCTTCAAAGATCTAATTTCCAGAACTTTCATCTACGTTGAACAAAATGAACTATTAAACTATTAAAAAGGGCTTCAGCCCTTTCTATTTTCAATCGAATGAGTCCTTTTTGAAGTTCCCACGACAACTCCTTCAATACAAAGTGCCCTGGTCTAAACAACAACAACAACAAAAAATAATACATTATGCCCACATCGATCTTTACTATAAAACGTCAAGCCTTCCAATCACTTTCGACTATTAAAAATGGAACTACGCCTTTCGATTTCCAATCGAATGAGCCATTTTTGAAACGACAACGCTTTCTATAAACACCTTATATGCCCCCAGGGCATAAATTACAACCCTTACCCTAAGGGCTGTTAGGGTGGTTGTCATCCTCTAAGACCTAATTTCCAGAACTTTCAACTACGTTAAACAAAATGGCTATCTCAAAATTTTGATTGGTGTTTGGGGAAATGGTGGGCGTGAGAGGGGCGTTAGTCACTCTCCAATCACTTTCAACTATTAAAAAAGGCACTAGCCCTTTCAATTTACAATTAAAACACCCATTTTGAAGTTTCTACGACAATACTTTCAATAAAAACCTTATATACCCCCAAGGCATAACTTACATCCCTTGCCCTGATGGCTGGGGGGGGTGTCATCCTCAAAGACCTAATTTCCAGAACTTTCAACTACTTTGAATAAAACGGCTATCTGGAAACTTTGGTTGGATGTGTTTGGAGGAATGGTGGGCGTGAGAGGGGGGTTAGTTACCTCCAATCACTTTCGACTATTAAAAGGGCACTAGCCCTCTCAATTTCCAATTGAATGAGCCCCTTTTGAAGTTTTACGACAACTCTATCTATAAAAACCTTATATGCCCCAGGGCATATCTTACAACCTTTGCCCTGGGGGCTCTGGGGGGTTTATAATTTCCAGAACTTTCAACTACGTTGAACAAAATGGCTATCTCTAAACTTTGATTGAATGTTTTTGGGGAAATGGTGGGCGTGAGAGGGGGGTTAATTATTCTCCACTCACTTTCGATTATTAAAAAGAGCAATTTCAATTTCCCATTAAATGGGCCCTTTTTGAAATTTCTATAACAGCTTTCTATATAAACCTTATATGCCCCCATATCATAACTTACAACCCTTAAACTGAGGGCTCTGAGTGGGTTATCATGCTAAAAGACCTAATTTCCAGGACTTTCGACTACGTTGAACAAAATGGATATCTCAAAATTTTGATTGGATGTATTTGGGAAAATGGTGGGCGTTAGAGGGGCGTTAGTCGCTCTCCAATAACTTTCAACTATTAAAAATGGCACTAGCCCTTTCAATTTCCAAATGAATGAACCCTTTTGAAGTTTCTACGAAAACGCTTTCAATAAAAACTTTATATGCCCCCACGGCATAACTTAAAACTCGTCCTCTGAGGGCTCTGGAGGGGGGTGTTGTCATCCTAAATGACCTTATTTCCAAAACTTCCAACGACTTTGAATAAAATTACTATTTAAAAATGTTTATTGGATGTGTTTGGGGAAAAGGTGGGCATGAGAGGGGGTTAGTTGCCCTCAAATCACTTTCGACTATTAAAAAGGGCTCTGGCCCTTTTAATTTCCAATCCAATGAGCCCTTTTTCAAGTTAGTTTCTACAATAAAGATTTCAAAAAAACCTAATATACCCCCATATCTCATAACCCTTGCCCTGAAGACTGTGGGGGGAGTATCCTACTCAAAGGTGTAATTTCCTGAACTTTGAACTGCGTGGAACAAAATGGCTATCTCAAAAACTTGATCGGATATGTTTGGGTAAATGGTGGGCGTGGAAGGGATGTTAGTGGTTTTCGAATCACTTTTGACTATTAAAAAGAGCGCTAGCCATTTCAATTTCCAATCGAATTAGCCCTTTTTAACTTTTTACGACAACTCGTTCTATAAAAACCTTATATGCCCCCAGGAAATAACTTACAACCCTTGCCCTGAGAGCTGTGGGGGGGGGGGCGGGTTGTCATCCTCAAAGACCTAATTTCCCGAACTTAAAACTAAGTTGAATAAAATGGCTATCTCAAAATTTTGATTGGATGTGTTTGGGGAAAAGGTGGGCGTGAGAGGGGGGTTAGTTGCCCTCAAATCACTTTCGACTATTAAATAGGGCAATAGCTCTTTCAATTTCTAATCGAATGAGCCTTTTTTGAAGTTTCTACGACAACGCTTTCTATAAAAAAAAAAACTTATATAACCCCGGGGCATAACTTACAACCCTTGCTCTGAGGGCTGTGGGGGAGTGTCCTCCTCAAAAACATAATTTCTATCTGGAAATCAACTACGCTGAACAAATTGGCTACCTCAAAACTTTGATTGGATGTTTTTCGGGAAATGGTGGGCGTAGAAGGGGTATTAGTCGCCTTCCAATCATTTTCGACTATTAAAAAGGGCACAAGCCACTCCAATTTCCAATTGAATGAGCCCTTTTCGAAGTTCCTACGACAACTTCTTCGATACGAAGTGCCTTCTCTAAAGGTAAAAAAAAATAATAAATAATACATTGTGCCAACATCGTTCTTATATGCCCCCAGGGCATAACTTAAAACCCTTGCCCTGAGGGTTGTGGGGGAGTGACCTCCTCAAAAACATATTTTTTATCTGGAAATCAATTACGCTGATCAAAATGGCTATCCCAAAATTTTGATTGGATGTGTTTGGGGGAATGATGGGCGTGGGGGGGGGGGGGGCTAGTTGCCCTCCAATCACTTTTGACTATTTAAAAGGGTAAAAGCCACTCCAATTTCCAATCGAATGTGCCCAGGTCTAAAACTAAAAAAAATAAATTTAATACATTGTGCCAACATCGTTCTTTACTTAGGCAGCGCTATTGCGCTGCCTATGAAAACAGGCGGGCGGTCGCTTCTAGTCCTAGGTAAACCTTAGAGGCGGGTAGGAAGAACTCTTCTCTTTTAAGGTTCACAGATTGAACAGACTCAATTGTTTCACATAGTCTTTTACCATGAAATCCTGGCAAAGGCTCTTCGCAACTTTTAGCACTTCTTTTTTAAGCAAGTAAAATCGTAAATGTGCATAGGTGCTTCTATTTGTTTTTGTCTATCGCATCGGTTCTTCCACGGTGGTTAATTTGTTTCAAATTTCGTGGGTCTAAGTAAGTCCTACAAAAACAAAAACGTTTGTCAATCCCTTTTGCCGAAACCCTGCCCTTGTATCCGAAATTCCTATTTCCGTAACAAAAATCCATAGGCTCGGCAAGGAAAAAAGTGGAAAATCCAAATTTAATGTAGAAATAAAGTACTAAAGTAGGTCTAAAAGTAATAGAGGAGAAACGTTCAAAATAAAGTAGTCTACTCTAAAATATATTAGAAATGGAAGCACTGATATTTCGACAAATTGATTAGCTGTGTTTAGCCGTATTAGAGGCCATATATCAGCCTATGTGTCAACCCAGCTATAACCCAGTTTCTTGTTTATGAATTATCTTTGTTCTTTGTCACCTAAAAGTTCACCTCTTCCACAGTCTTTATTCATTAAGATTGAGGAAGAAAAGGTTTTATCCTGGACCTAAACTCGAGTATAACCTATGGAGGCGATTTGAGGACTGCAAAACTACTTTGGCTGACCAAGCTATTTTCCGGTCTACGGCTGAACTTTGCAAAGCTGCGACCGTTTCAGCTCAATTTTAACAAACATACTTTAGCTTGTTTGTTCTTAGCAGTTGTACTCTCAAGTGTCTGCTACATTTTCCTATCATAGCATTAGTTACAAACCTGAACAGGCTTCATATTCGTTCAGGCTTATGAAGGTACCTAAAGTTTCTACTGGGCCATGGGGGATTTTTTTGGGGGGGGGGGTTAATTTTAACAAACATGCTTTAGCTCATTTATTCTCAGCAAGTTTACTCCCAAGTGTCTACTACATTTCCCTATTATGGCATTAGCTTACAAACGCTGTGTCCTTACAAACGCTTACTGATCTGTGTCCTTTGGAATCCTGTTGACATTTCTCCTTGGAATTTGAATGACAATATTTGTGTCTTGTTGTAATATGCCCTTTTGGTTATATCTTTGGATGTTGTTTTTTATTTTTTATTTTGGTGCTCTGCATTTTTCTTCGATTTTAAAATCGGGTTTACAATTAATTGTCACTGTTATTATTTATTGCTCATATAACAAATATTGTTTTCCTTGTTGTTCAAGTTGGGGGACTGTAAGTCTCCAGTTTAGAGTTTTCAACAATAGTAGTTTCAAGGGCGGACTCTTTTTGTTTTGCTGTCATCTTGAAGGGATTTGAATCTTCCTTTGAGATTCGAAATTATTTTTTTCAAGTTATTATTTCAAATTATTTTTTTTGATGGATCTGAGTGGAAATTACCATTTCCAAAGAAGTGTTACATGGAAGTCTTTTTTATTGGACAGTTTTTATTTCTTAACCATTTTTTTAAATTTAGATGCTAAGGGCTGTGGTTTGCTGTCTGCTAGTTTGCAGCAACTGCTGCAACTATGATAAAGACTCCAATTTTCCTATGCTGAAGAACATCAACCTCAGAGGCTCTAAAAATTCCAACTGTCAAACAGGCAGACAATACCTCTGCTCATAGCAAGGGACAAGCAATGCACAGTCAATTTCACGTGAATTTCAAATCCCCAATCTCCTTAAACTGAAAAATAACAACCTCAGAGGCCCTAAAACTTCCAGCTGTCATACAGGCAGACAATACCTCTGCTCATACCAACGAACAAGCACAGTCGATTTCACGAATATACAGGTTGACATAATGACTGTATTTTCAAATTGCAGATTTGTCCTTCTGATGATCCTCTTGATCATCCTGATTTCAACGAAGTGGACTACATTAACAAACTTTTTCCAAATGAACAATCTCTAACCTCGATTGATGATATTATCAACAATGTAAAAAGTAGAATTTCAAATGTGGATGAAGAGATCAGGAAAAGTTTACACGAACAAAACGCATCTGCAAAGGTTTGTTTATCTGGTATATCTTCTGAAATTGTAAAACCAAATTGGCAAGAAAAATTTGCGAAGAAGAAGATTAAGAAAAACAAAAAACGAACGGGACATATAATTCTCATATAAGCTTTCTAATTCAAGTGGTTCAATTCCCCTGTCCCCTCTTTACAGGCATTGTAATATGAATAATGAAACAATTGACCATTGCCTATTTGAATGTAATATGCTGACGTCTGCACAACATACCTTGCTTTCTAAACTGTTAAAATACTTCAAACACCACAAAATCCCACTATCAGCCAAGAGCCTAGCCAACTATACCTGCACACAGAGTATAGAAATCGACATCTATCATCTTATATTTGAACTCCTAGAGTCGAAAGATCTGCTGAAAGATATCTGAATATATCTAATAAATATGAGGCAATCAAGCCAGTAGCTCTGTAGCCCACAGAGTGAAGCAAAAGGAAAAGGGCTAAATAGTGTTACTGAAAAGCCCGCCTGCTGTTAAATAGAAGAAGAAGAAGAAGGGACAAAGTAAATATAAATGCAAATATCAACACCTAATTAAAGAAAGCAGATTCTAAAAAAAAAACTTTTGTGAACAAAATAAACATTTTGTAACTATAATATATACAATTTATTATGGGGAATTTTCTATATCAGCCAAAAATATCTGGTAAGTCTTTCTTTCTAAATTGTCCTAGTTTTTTGACCTATTGGTTACTTTCTAAATTAACACAGTCCTGTTTTTTGTATACGTACTCTGGCGCTCAAGGGGGTTTGTGTGCTCCTAGAGAGCTTCAATTTCTCAATTTTACATGTTTTCTACTAAGCTGTAACTTCATTTTAGAAGAGAAGGGTGGATCCAAGATATATTCCCTAAGTAAAAGGTATGGGGCCCATCTTCCTTGTAGGTTTGCATCACGCCCTCGTTCGTTGATAAACGCCCTAATAAAATTTGAAATTTCACATTTGCTTTTTTGTTCTCTTTTTGAAATTGTATTTGTATTGCTATTTGTGAAAAAGGACATAAATCTGATCAAAATGAACTTATAAATTTGGTGTTGTTATTGGCTGTTCATTTGATATGTTTTTTTCGTTGTTGTTGTTACGGTCTTTTTAATTTGTCTTATGTTTTTTATTCAAGAAAATTAGGTCTTATAATAAAAGAAACCCATTTCGCCTTTTTATTGTCTTTTGTAGAGGGGTTATAAGGTATGTGAAAACCGAGTGGAAGTTCAGCTGAAAAATTTGCCATTTTTTATCTTGATAAATATAACATGATACGTCCCTGAAAACTGATTATTTTTTATATAAATTTTTTTCAAATAGTATAGGGTTGCGACATCTCAGCAGCAATGTTGAGTTGAAAGATATAATTCTCTAAAACGAATAACAGTTTTTGAGAAACAAACTTAGAGTATAGCAATATATATTAAAACACCACAATAAACAAAAAAAGGAGCACAGAATTTCTATTAATTATGTATTACAGAAGAAAATCGTTTTGTTTTGTCCAATAAAACTTGCAAAATAGCTAAGTTAAAGTAAAGTACCAAAGGAAATACCTTGAAAATATATATCTCTTGGATTAATGCGGGATGTTGTTATCGCAAGATAGGAAAAGGAATGGAGACCAGATTCTCGTTAGTTTTCATTATTTATTTCATCAAAAATTGCCTTGGATTCCTCTTTTCTTATATTTATAAATCTATGGTTGTAACTCAGCATCAAGTATCCTCTCCCTAGTTAAGTCTGTGACATTGTTTCTTTGCTAATATCGACTATAGCTTTTTTTTATTGAAGGAAAGGCAAGAAGCTGACAAGAGTGCTACTTCCCTCTATTTCAGCCTTTGTTTTTTATATAATTTGCTAAATTTTTATGTGTTATTAACTAATTCATTTAATAGAGTAAATTAATTTCAATGTGAAATTCTTCCAAAAAAATGTAACTCTTAATAAGGAGATCTTCCGTTGTAACTCTTAATAAGGAGATTAATGATTGGTTGTGGAAAACGAACTCAATGTTGACATAGAAATGTCTGAATTCTGAAACGTCGGAAGAAGCTGCAAAAGTCTTGAGGATTTATTATTGTTCTCGAAAGAATTACCTGTTTGATCACATTTTGTGAATCCTTGAGTTTTTCTACTCGAGTTCACTTTTTTTTTTAACATCTATAACTGGTATGAGTCTCTGGTATTTTCCACATGATAATATTCTCTAGGGGATATCTTCTGTGTGGGGGTATTTTCCGCGTGGGAGAGATATTTTTTTGGGGGGGGGGGGCAGTGCTGGCTCCCATAGAACTTATAGATTTTATTTCTTTCTAATCTCCTTTATGGATTTTTTTTTGTTGGAGATGTTATGGCGATACAGGTAGAAAAGAGGATGGATGCTAGAATCTCATTAGATTTTGCTTTTCATTCCTTCCTTCCATGCAAAAATTTGGCGTGAGTCCGGATTAACGGTGATACCTGACTGTGAAATTCTGTTGCATTCTAATTTTTTAAGTATTATTTTTTTCTAATGTCCCCTACAGATTTTTTTTTTTTATATTAGGAAGCTCTAGGAGAGCGAATAATTTTGCTTGCTGAATCGCTTGTTGTTGGAGGCGGTCCCACTTATCTTACTGATATGATTCCAGTCGTACTGATAAAAAAATCATTGTACGATTCCAGTCCAAATAAGATTGTAACGCCTACCTTTCTACTAGAATGTAATGGTGATGGAAGAGAGAATGGAGGGTCTATGTGCCCAGTTTCGTCCTTCAACATTATATATTGAATTTAATTCATTTATGAACTGTTGTAAACACAATCAGGATTAAGAAGAAAAAGAAGTAGAAAGACGGAAAATGACAATAAAACAAATCAAAATTCATAAATGGCACACATGCACAATAATTACCTTTCCTTTTTATAAATCTGATTATAATTATTTTTCTTTCTAAATACTAGGAAGGTCAAGAAGCGTTAATTGAATCCCAGCGTGCGATTCAGCAGCTGTTCAACAAGATCAAAGTTATAAAATCACTTGCTGAAGAATCGGAGTCGAATGTCTGCGAAATTACAAGGGATATAAAACAACTGGATTGTGCTAAGAGGAATTTAACTAGCGCCATTACTACTTTGAATCATCTACATATGTTTGTGGATGGTATTGAAAGCCTTCAGTAAGTATTCGGTTTGCATGACGATTTATTAAGCTCATCTGCAGCTATGGATTATCAGGCATGCAGGGTTGTTTGAATTTAAATTCTCTGCCAAAACATGAAACCAAAAAAAAATGAAATCACTTAGTAGACTATCCAGAAAATAATGACCGAAAAAGAGAAATAAGACTGGAGAAATACAAAACACTGGAAAAGGTGGGTTCGCTTATCTTCGAACATGTTAAAATTACTGAAATCTGTTTTGTTTTTGGTAAATATGCAGATGAGGGGACCGTTCGAGGGAAACTCTAAGAAATTCTCAAAGCATCTTGAAAACAATCGTAAATACTAACTTTTCATTTCTAAAGGTACATCGCTCATTTTACCCCCCCCCCCCCTGATGGATGAACACACAAGCCACTTTATATAGACCCATTATATTGAGTGAAGCTACATACCTTTATGAATGAGATAAAAAGTATATACGATTATTTAAAATTACCTTTGAGAATTTTTTAGAGCGTCTTTAAATTGGTCTCCTGATATGCACCTTTACCTTATTTTATTAACAATAAAATATTTTATATATTTTCTTATAAAATAATAAATATATATAAATATATAGTAAAATATTAAACAACAAATATTTTATTTTATATAAACAATAAATTTATTTTTCAGGAGGAATATTAAAATGTAGGTAGTGTTATCAATTGTTTGAGGGAGGGGGAGCTGTTTACCCTATATATTCTGCCCCTCTTAGATTTAAAAATATAACTTTTTCTAGAGTAGTTTCATAAAAATTTCATTTTTAATTATTTCATTGAAGAAACTGCAAAAAGACGACAAGTTCCCCTCCCTCTAGACATTGAAATATATATTTTGATCCCCCTACTAATTTTTGCGAATTGACCCCGCTGAATGTAGGCCTTTTCAATGCATTCAGTGCCACATTTCGATTGACCTATGTTAAGATTCAGAGTTTTTTCCTGATTTTAATGTCAAAAATAACATTCAAAAAGGCAAATGAGTGCAAGTTTGTCACATATTATATTTTTTATCATCGACAGAATCTTGTGAAAGGTAAAAAAGCTTGCGCTGCGTTCAATGTAGCTTATATTAACTAATTGCAAGTATTAACTGAATAACCACAAATATTATGCTCTTTTGAACTTCGTTGGTACAACAAAGTTTAATTCACGCGAGTAATATTGAAAAGTTCTAAAAATGGTCTTAAGAAAGGTTCTGGAAAGAATGTTATTAGTTTATCCCGATAGAAGATTAACAAGAATTTTCTATTTAGAAAAGAACAAATTGCAACTTATTGAACTTTGATGCACATTTTGGTAATTATCTCAGAAGCATGAAAATTATCAGACACGATTTTTAGGTCTGACAATCACCCTGTAGTAGTATAGTGGATTGATCTCTGCTTGGCAACACGGGACCCAAGATTTGATTCCAGCTGCCGCAAGGCGGGGTGACAGGCTCAGTAATATGGTAGATTTTGCGGTACATAATTCTTCCAAGGGAGGGGAAAAACGGAAAGATGCGTCTTAGATTTGACAAATCGTATTGACAACCACTTATCTGAATAAAGGAGGTAGCTGATACGCATCTAGGAATTGACATTTGATCTTCCATGGATTGGATTTTCCAGTTTCCGACTATTTCTGTGCTGGATTTGTGATACACAGTATTTCATAAAAATAAGTAAAAATAAAGGAAGGTGGAAAGGAATAAAGTGGAGGGGAAAAAGGAGAAGGAAGGAGGAAGGATATTTGGAACCAATAAAAATACAAGACAGTGAGGTGAACCGATCGATATAAAGGGCTGAGTTTCGGAGGTTGGTCACTGCTATTAGTTTGTCACAAAATGTCTTGTAACATTTTTTAATTAACACAGTAGGGGTGAAATCACAACTGTAAATTTGCCGTTCCGCTTGTAATCCAGATTATGAAAATCCTGTTCCACTGACAATTAGGATTGTAAGCTCATAAAATAGATTGTGAATTTGACAACTATGCTCGAAAGGAAGATTGTGGATTTGGGTTGTTGATTTTGCCCAGTTGTGAGTTTATAAACTTTGTTGTTCCACAGGTTATGATTCGACAATTCGGTTGTATAAACTTCCTTGTTCCGGCTTTTCAGCCATTACTTTGCTGCACCCTATTCTGTCACTGTCTTCTGTCTCTTGTCAAGGGATGGATGATTTTAATATATGATTTGCCTGATTAAATACTTGTATTATTAAAGGAAACAGTTGTTTCCCTTCTTTATTTTATTTTCGTTGTACTGGAAGTTTTTTGTCAATTTAATGTTAAATTCTTTCTTTCTTTTTCGATTTTATTTCTTATTTAAAATTTCTTTTTTTTACATTGTAACTTCCAGTAAGTTTTTCTTTGTGTTTATTTGCAAAGCTTACTGTTTGCTTACAAAATTCTAGTAAAAAAGAAAAGGAATTAAAAGAAGCTTTTGAAAGTTTATTGAGAAAGGTTCAGTCGGGGCACCTCTTTCGATCTTTCCTTAAACAGACGTGTGAAATGGAAGCTAAATAATTTCGTCTATTTAAAACCTGATTTTTTCTTCTTTGTTCCTGTGTGAAATTTTAAGCCAATAATAAGGATGAAAAGTGAAATTCCACCTTTTTGACTTTCCTTTCAGAAAATTTAAGCTATTAAAAAACAAAATTTTTTTGAATCACATGAGTATTTCCAAGCAGTCTTTCTGTTTTTTTTCATTTATTATTATTAGCATTAGTCACGAGCAGTGTTTGTCTTTATAATTCGATTATCTTTATTTCCGCTGTTTTAATTAATGGGTTTTAATTTATTTTTACTACATGGTTATTATAATTTTTCTAGTATTTTGTAGCAGCTTTTTTCTTTAGGTAATCAATATTATTTATAGACTCTTTGTAGGGCTTTTTACTTTCTTTTTAATACGAAATTTCTTATGTTTTTTTTATTTTTTCGTATGTATTTATGATACACTATTATATATATATTGTGTAATATTACTATCCTAAGTTTGTATCTTGGCTGTATTATTTTATACTTTATTTGAATTCTTTAATTTATAATGTTTTTGTTCATGTCATTTGTTATTGTGATATATACCATAGGAACAGGAGTGATTCTCTTTCAACCTTAAACAGTAGTTGTTCTCTTTTGTTTTTAGGCATTTTGCCAAGAAACGTAGTGATTCTCTTTTAATCGTAGACAGTAATGATTCTCTTTTGTTTTTAGGCATTTTGCCAAGAAACGTAGTGTTTCTCTTTCAACTGGAAACAGAAGTGATTCTCTTTTGTTTTTAGGTATTTTGCCAAGAAACGTAGTGATTCTCTTTTAATCGTAAACAGTAACGATTCTCTTTTGTTTTTTAGGTATTTTGCAAAGAAACGTAGTGATTCTCTTTTAATCGTAAACAGTAACGATTCTCTTTTGTTTTAGGCATTTTGCCAAGAAACGTAGTGTTTCTCTTTCAACTGGAAACAGTAGTGATTCTCTTTTGTTTTTAGGTATTTTGCCAAGAAACGTAGTGATTCTCTTTTAATCGTAAGCAGTAATGATTCTCTTTTGTTTTTAGGCATTTTGCCAAGAAACGTAGTGTTTCTCTTTCAACTGGAAACAGCAGTGATTCTCTTTAGTTTTTAGATATTTTTCCAAGAAACGTAGTGATTCTATTTTAATCGTAAACAGTAACGATTCTCTTTTTTTTTTTAGGTATTTTGCCAAGAAACGTAGTGATTCTCTTTTAATCGTAAACAGTAACGATTCTCTTTTGTTTTTAGGCATTTTGCCAAGAAACGTAGTGTTTCTCTTTCAACTGGAAACAGTAGTGATTCTCTTTTGTTTTTAGGTATTTTGCCAAGAAAATTAGTGATTCTCTTTTAATCGTAAGCAGTAATGATTCTCTTTTGTTTTTAGGTATTTTGCCAAGAAACGTAGTGTTTCTCTTTCAACTGGAAACAGTAGTGATTCTCTTTTGTTTTTAGGTATTTTGCCAAGAAACGTAGTGATTCTCTTTTAATCGTAAACAGTAACGATTCTCTTTTGTTTTTAGGCATTTTGCCAAGAAACGTAGTGATTCTCTTTTAATCGTAAGCAGTAATGATTCTCTTTTGTTCTTAGGCATTTTGCCAAGAAACGTAGTGTTTCTCTTTCAACCGTAAACAATACTGATTCTCTTTTGTTTTCAGGCATTTTGCCAAGAAACGTCAATACAGTGAAACTGCCAACCTAATTGAAGGAATTTCAAATGTTGTACTGCACCTCCAAACTTTCAAAGAAGTTCCACACATCCAAGGCTTTGTCACACAGTTCCAGTCTGTTCAAGAGAGTCTTGGCAAGCAGATTTTACAGGATTTTAAGGACTCCCTTGAAAATCCAAGCCGCACCGGGCCGTCCATGAATGAACTAGGACAATCCTGTAAAGTGCTTAATGTTATCGGTCATACTTATAGGTACGCTAAACTCGTAAATTTAAAGAAGTAACTCCTTAATTATATTTTTCATATGCATACTCAGAAGTTTTAGTAAAACCTAGTTGAAACCATACGTTTAACTAGCTTGATAAAGCCTATGTATCTTTAATTTGACTGAAGTCTCGTCCGGTCTTTGGGGCTGTATTGGGGCTGCTTCTCTTGTGGAAACTTGATAAATATGGTGACGATAGTCTGATCAGTCTGGTGCTAGACGGAATTGCTGGCGAAGGCTATAGGCCTCAGAATTACCAACCCATCTCTGACGGGGTTGGCCTTGGGGGTGCGTGCCGTTTAGCCTTCTTCGAAGGTTATTTTTGGTAGCCGGTTGGCTGACACTCGTTGAATGTGACCAAGCCAGTGGAACTGTTGTATCGGGATACTGTTTATGATGGGACGGGACCAACGGAGGAGTTTACGGATGTTTTCGTTCAATGCCCGGTCAACGTAGGTAATCCCCGCTATGTGGCGGAGGCAGGGTCGAATCCAGCATTGTTTTTTTTTTTGGGGGGGGGGGTAATAAAAGGATTTTTTCGGGGGGGGAGGGGGGAGTACAAAAAGAATTTTTAAAAACGCATCAAAAAATTGTTTATATTCATTTTTGTTACGTTTTTACAAGTCGGAAAAACATTTCAAGGGGGGGGGGGTCAAAACCCCTAGCCCCCTGGATACTTGGGTGGAGGCATTCCGTTCATCATAAGTCTTTATTGACCAGATTCTGATTGAGTTTATGGTAATTATTGTAGAGTTACAAGAAACGGACTTTCCAAGACGTCGACTGTGCTTTTGTTTTCCACATTGGAGGTAGGCTTTTGAATCTCCAACTAGCCTAGCCATGTCTTTGCCCTATCGATTTTGAGTGATCATTGTTACGGACAATGAGGCAGCTTGGTAGACGAAGAAATCGATGTTCTCAACTGGCTCTCTTTTAATTGTTATCTTCAAAGTTCTTGACGCACGGTCTCTATATACTCCCATGGTATCGGTTTTGGCTGCATTAATGGTCATTTCAAAGGCTTCAGTAGCTGACACGGAATCATCAGTGTCTGCTTGAAGAATGTTTCTATGCTATTAATTAACAAAAAAACTTTCCGAAAAATAAGTTTTTCAAAGAAAAGTTAAGGTCATTTTAAACTTAAGCTCAGCAGATACAAATAACTTTTATAATTCAAACTTAAAACGACCAGAAATTACTTTTAAAGAATAAATGAAACCCAAAACGAACAGAAATTAAACAAAAATCATAGGATAAACATACGACAAGTAATAATAAAAATGAATAAATAGATCTTAAAGCGAGTATTATGATTAGATATGATTAGATTGAATATGAAAATCAAGCTTAAGACGCAAAAAATATTTTGCTATTGAAGCATAAATGAAATTTAAAACGAACAGAAATTAAATAAACAGTCAATGCAAACGAACATGCAATAGATATTAATGTAAATGAATAAATAAATCTTAAAACGAGTGAAACTTAAATTGAATATGCAAATCAAGCTTGAAACGAACAAACAAGAGTTTGGGTATCACTTCCTTCTCTCATTGTAAGTCTAAAAGCTACTGCGTCATTGGCGCTTTACTGAAAATATTCAATTAAAGTTTCACTCTTTTTAAGATTTATGTATTCATTTACATTAATATATATTGTGTGTTTGTTGCAAGTTTATACGAGCATACCTTCCATAAGAACCATATATGCCCCAGAGCAATACTTACAACGTCTGCCCCGGGCCGGGGGGGTTGGGTAGACACGGAGTTTTTCTTATCTAACCTTTGAACCATTTTTAACAAAATGGCCATACGTGAAGGAGTTTTTGTTATATGATCTTTGAAGTATTTTTAGCAAAATGACTACCTCAATTTTTTTATCAGATGTATTTTTGGTAAAAGGGCTTGGAGGGGGGAGGGGGCTAGTTGCCCTCCGATCGCTTTTGACTCTTAAAAAGGGCACTAGATTTCTCGATTTCCAATCGAATGAGCCCCCTTTGAAGTTTATACGACGACCCCTTCTATATGAAGTGCCTCTGGGGGAAAAAATAAATAGTGTTGGGGGAGGCAAGCTGCCCTCCGATCACTTTTGCCTATCAAAAGTGAATTACAACTTTCAATTTCCAATCAAATGAGCCCTCTATGAAGTTTATATGAGCATCCTTTCCATAACAACCATATATGCTCCCAGGGCATTGAACTATTTTTAACAACATGTGTATCTCACAATTTTTATCTGATACATTTAGGGCGTGGAGGGGGGGGGAGCTAGTTGCCCTCCGATCTCTTTCGACTCTTAAAAAGTGAACGAGAACTTTCAAATTCCAATCAAATGAGCCCTCTCCGAAGTTTATGCGAGCATAGCTTCAATAAAATCGATATATGCCCCAAAAGCATTACTTACAACGCCGGCCTCCGGGCCCTGAAGGGTTCTATTACTCCAGCAGTTTTTGATATCTGACCTTGTAACTAGTTTTAATGAAATGGATATTTTAAAAATTTATCGGATGGACTTGGGGGAAAAAAGGGTGTTTGGGAGGGGGGCTAGTTGCCCTTGGATATCTTTTGACTCTTAAAAAGTGAATTATAACTTTCAATTTCCAATCAAGTGAGCCCTCTCTGAAGTTTATACGAGCACCCCTTTCATAAGAACTATATACGCTCCCAGGACAGCACTTAAAACGCCTACCTCCCGGGTCCTAGGGGGTGGTGCTGACACCGGAGTTTTGTTATCTAATTTTTGAGCAATTTTTAAAAACTGACTATCTCAAAATTTGTAGCGCATGGTTTTGGGGAAAAAGGCGTGGGGGGGGGGGCTAGTTGCCCTTAACTCTCTTGACTCTTAAAAAGTGAACTAGAACTTTCAATTTCCAATCAAATGAGCCCTCTATGAAGTTTATGCGAGCATCCCTTTCATAAGAACCATACATGCCTTTAGGGCATAATTTAGAACACCTTCGCCCGGGTCCTAGGGGGTCGTATTGACACCGGAGTTTTTCTTATCCGACCTTTCAACTAGTTTTAACAAAATGTCTATCTCAAAATTTTCATCAGATGGGTTTGGAAAAAGAAGGCGCGAAGGGGGGGGGGGGGCTAGTTGCCCTTGGATCTCTCTTGACTATTAAAAAGTGAACTCGAGCTTTGAATTTCCAATCAAATGAGCCTTTTCAGCTTCATTACCTTATCAGATGCATTTGGGGAAAAAGGGGCGTTGGGGGGGGGGGGAAGTCTTTTGAAAATCTCTTGACTTTCAAAAACTGAACTAATACTTTCAATTTCCAATCGAATGAGCCCTCTCTGAAGTTTTTACGAGCAACCCTTCCATAACAACCATATATTACCCTAGTGCATAACTTACAACCCCTGCCCTCGGGCCCAGGGGGGCTTTAGGGGGACTTTGTCGACACCGGAGTTTTCGTTATATGATCTTTGAACTATTTTTTAAAGAAATGGCTATTTCAAAGTTCTTATTGGAGGGGTGTGAGGAAAAAAGAGCGTGAAGGGGGGGGGGAGGGGGGCTAGTTGCCCTTCAATTTATTTTGACTCTTAAATAGTGAACTTGACCTCTCAATTTCCAATCAAATCAGCCCTCTTTGAAGTTTATACGAGCATCCCTTACATAAGAACCATATATGCTCCCAGGGCATAACTTACAACGCCTGCCCCCAGGCCCTGGGGGGTTGTGACGACACCGGAGTTTTTGTTATATGATCTTTAAACTATTTTTAACGAAATAGCTATCGCAAGATTTTTATCGGATGTATTTGGGAAAAAAGGGCGAAGGGGCGGGCTGGTTACCCTTCGATATATTTTGACTCATAAAAAGTAAACTAGAACTTTCAATTTCCAATCAAATGATCCCTCTGAAGTTTATTCGAGCATCCTTTCCATAAGAACCATATATGTCCTCAGGGCATAACTTGTAACCCTTGCCCTGAACACTGTGGGGGGAGTGTCCAGTTCAAAGATATAAGTTCCAGAACTTTCAACTTCATTGAAAGAAGGGGCTATCTCAAAATTTTGATTGGATGTGTTTGGTGAAATGGTGGGCGTGGAAGGGGTGTTATTTGCCTTCCCATTACTCGACTATTAAAAGGGCACTAGCATTTAAATTTCCAATCTAATGAGCCCTTTTTGAAGTTTTTATGACAACGGTTTCTATAAAAAACCTTATATGCCCCCAAGGGATAACTTACAACCCTTGCCCTGAGGGATCTGGGGGGGGGGGTCATTCTCAAAGACCTAATTTCCAGAATTTTGAACTACGTTGAACAAAATGGCTATCAAAATTTTGATTGGATGTGTTTGGGGAAAAGGTGGGCGTAAGAGGGGGATAAGTTGCACTCTAATCACCTTCGACTATTAAAAAGGGCGCTAGCCCTTTGAATTTCCAATCAAATAAGCCCTTTTTGAAGTTTCTATGACAAAGCTTTCTATAAAAACCTTATAGGCCCCCAGGGCATAACTTACAATCCTTGCCCTGAGGGCTGTGGGGAGATTTCCTCATCAAAAACATAATTTCTATCTAGAAATCAACTACGTAGAACAAAATGGCTATCTCAAAATTTTTATTGGATGTGTTTGAGGAAATGGTGGGCGTGGAAGGGGTGTTAGATGCCCTCTGATCACTTTTGACTCTTAAATAGGGCACTAGAACTCTCGATTTCCAATCGAATGAGCCCTTTGAAGTATATACGACGACCCCTTCCATATAAAGGGCCTCGAAGAAAAAAAAATAATAAACTATTGGAGCCGTATGGCCTTTACTGTAGGCAACGCTATAGCGTTGCCTCTCATTAATTTTTACAATATCATCTGCGTATGCCAGTTTTGTCCATCGATTAGTTCCCTGCCATCCGTTGGGTCATCAACCGCTTCAGCAAGTGATCCGCATTGAGGAGTGTTTTGAAAAGATGGGGAGACAAGAGACGACAGTGTACAATCACCTGGTGATGTAACAAATGCATTTGTTGGTCGCTCAGGCATCTGGGCCTGGCCCTTGAACTTTGAATACATGTCCTTAATCAAAATATTATATTTCCAGGGACTCCATAGTATAGCGGAATCTGGCAGAGTCCTTCACACCGTATCAAGTCGAAAGCCTGCTAGAAATCGATGAATTGTAATAGGAGCTCTTTTGGATATTCGATATATTTCTCCGTCAGTTCCCGAGTTGAAAAAATCTGGTCTAGGGTGGAATAGTCTTTTTGAAAGCCGGCCTGATATTCCTCTATGATATGATTTATTTGAGATTTCAGTCGATCAAGGAGTATTTTTATAAGAATCTTGGCCGGTTGACTTATCAGGCTCATTGGTATGTAGCTATTGCAGTCACCCTTTTGTCTCTTTTTAAAAAGGGGGACAAAAGTCTGGCTTATCCGATTTTTACCTCTCAATCACTTGGACTATCTGTCTTGGCTTTTTTACAATTAGCCATGTCTTGATGCCTACTGCAAAATACTTGATTTTATTTCAAAATCAACTTTAGCCCAGGACATGGGGAAATGACCCGTTCCCCAGAGGTTTGTTATGATCTTGTGGTAGATAGCAGTTCTGACTGAATATCATCCGGGCTAGGGGCTTTATTAGTCTTTAGGGATTTTATTGTGGAAGATACTTCACGATGGAGGAGATATCGTGATAATGGGTACCTATCGGATATATCGGGTATAATGGGTACGTCTATCGGGTACCGTGATAATGGGAAAGACAATAAGATACTGGAATTGGGATTTAATGTGAGATTCTGGATTTTGGAGAAATATTAGATCTATCGTTCTGTTCTTTCCTCGGAGTCTGTTATGGGATGTTTATTTTTGTCTAATAGAGTAGAAGTGACTGAATGCTTCTTTTTCGATAGTTCACGGACTTTTTTGTACATGAAGTGGCTTTCACCTTTCTGGAAGGCCTCATTACACTCGCGACACTCTTCATTGACGCACTGCCACAGACCCTTCTGGATTTTTTTTTTTACATATTAGGCGTTTCAGTCTCTTGTATTCGTCCTGAATTTTTCTGTTGTCTTTGTTAGCATGGGCATGCTTCTGTTCACAAAGATCTAGGATTTCGGGGTTTATCCATGGTTTATCCAAGTGACTGAAATCCTAGGATCTCATTAGCCGTTTCCTTGATGAAGGATGTGCTTTCGTCGACCAGTCGCTGTATTTCGTCTGTGATTGGAGCTCCCGTAGTTTGGATATTTGACAACTTGTTTGAGGGTGTTCTTTTAAACTGGCTTCCATATTTTTAAGTAGATCCACACCATGTCTTGAAAAGCTTTTCTTAAGCTGTTGGAGTCTCTGAAGGCGTATATTTAGTTCAAAAATGACTATAACATGGTCTGAATCGAAGTCACCACCGGTTGTGGAATTTTTGTTCTGCGGCGATAATTTCCATCTTTGCGGACAAGTATATAGTCTGGGGATTTCCATTGACTTTTCTCTGTTATTTATGACGAAACAGAGTGCTTATGATAAAAATTTCATTTTTGCGGCAGAATTCAAAGAGTATTTCATCCCTTTGATTTTGTCGTCTATGTCCGAAATCGCCCATGACGTCTTAAAGTCCTTCATTTGATTAACCTTCGATGATGTTAAAGTCTCCAATTATGAACATAACATCTTTTCTTTGGGAAGATTATCCACGGTGTGTTGGAACTGGGCGTAGAGACCTTCGGCTTCTTGGTCACCTGGGGACGAGTCTGGGGAATGCACTTGAATAACGTTCATGTTGGCAATGGATCCCTTGAGATGGATGGTAATGATACGCTCAGAGACTGGATGGACGGTATGGACTGTTTGGCTCGCTTAGAAAGGAGGAAACCGACATTTTGGCGTTAAACTTCATCTCTTCTTCCAGGTGTAATGAGGGTGGCCCCATTTATAGGTTCTATTCCTGTTGAGAGTAGAAGAGTCTCTGATGATCAAATATGTCTCAACCGTAGGGGTTGAGCTGATTTATATCTAATTCCAATTTTTCCGGCTCAGCTAGATTGCTTACGTTTAATGCTCTAAGTGCGATTAGTGTCTCAAGGGTTAATATAGATTATATTTTCTCTGACTGGAGAAAATGATCGTTGGTTGCCCCGGACGTGGTAGCAACAGTTCATATGTATTCTTATAATTGTCAACGTTATTAAAGACTAGAAGTTTCATGGCTATTTTATAGAAGAAAACCACTCCTCTCTACCCTTAGCAGAGGACATTATATATTCTGATCAAAAAGCCAGATTAAGATAAATTAAAGGACTCAGACTCTATTTTTAAATGATCCTCAGAAGTTCAGTGGCATCTATGTCATAGCTTCAGTGTCATCTAGCATAGTAAAGTAAACAACGCATTAATATTCAATCACATTTCACCGTAATCCTGCTACGCTGAATTCTTTCATATTATTATTTTTAACCAGACTTATGGTACATATGGAGGCTTTTGGTTCATATGGAATCATATGACCTAAAAAAAATTCATTGTTTGAATCCTAATAAACACGTTCCTTATCGTGTTGTGTTGTATCGGATTAAAGACGCTTTTTGACTACTAAGGTCCTTGCGTCGGCTCTGTAGTGTGTTGCTACAGACGCCTTCTTCTTCTTTTTCAACGTTTTTCATTTTCATATTTTTCTCGATACTTTTAATTAATATATTTACTTTTATATTTTATATTTTTATTTCTTATTTTGGAATTTATATTTTACTTTATATTTTTTGCTTTTATATTTTTACTTTTATTTTACACCTTTTTTTGCCATGTTTATACCATTAGCTTCAAAGGACACTTTGTTTTTACTTTGGTAAAACAGCGAATCACATTTGGGAGCTATTGCTCCTTAGTAGGATAAGATTTATTATTTTATTTTTATAAGCAGACAAACAACTTTCCGTTATTAATTGAAATGGCCTTAACTTTCCGTTATACTTTCCGTTATTAATTAAAAAAAACTTTCCGAACAGGAAGTTTTTCAAAGAAAAGTAAAGGGCATTTTAAACTTAAGGTCAGGAGATACAAATTCAAACTCAAAACGTCAGAAATTATTGAAGAATAAATGAAACACAAAACGAATAGAAATTAAATAAACATTCATAGCAAAAAAATATACAACAAGTAATAATATAAATGAATTAATAAATATTAAAGCGAGTAATGCTTCAATTGAATATGCCAATCAAGCTTAAAACGAACAAAAATCACTACAAACAAGAGTTTGGCTATCGCCTCCTTCTCTCATTGTAAAAGTCTAAAACCTACTTTGTCATTGGCGCTTTACTGAAAACGAATTGTATCTTTCAACAATTAATATCATTATATATCAAATATTCAATATGATTTTGTATATACTCTCCAAGACTGTTCAAGATGCATATAGTTTTCAGTAAAGTGCCAATGACGCAGTAGGTTTTAGACTTTTACAGTGCGAGGAGGAGGGGATACCCAAGCTCTTATTTGTAGTGAATTTTCTTCGTTTCAAGCTTGATTTGCATATTCAATTTAAGTTTCACACATTTTGAGATTTATTTATTCATATATATTAATATCTATTGCATGTTTTTTTACGTTGATTGTTTATTTAACTTCTGTTCGTTTTGGGTTTCATTTATACTACAATAGAAACATATTTTTTTTTTGTTTTAAGCTTGATTTGCATATTAAATTTAAGCATTATTCGCTTTAAGATTTATTTATTCATTTATATTATTACTTGTTGTATTTTTTGTTGCTATAATTTTTTATTTAACTTCAGTTCGTTTTGGGCTTCATTTATTCATTAGTAGTAATTTCTGGTCGTTTTGAGTTTGAATTTTGACAGGTATTTGTATCTCCTGATCTTAAGTTTAAAATGGCCTTCACTTTTCTTTGAAAAACTTCTTGTTCGGAAAGTTTTTTTTTAAAACTAATTTTTGTTCGTTTTTGATTTACAAAAAGTTTCAGGTTTTAAAAAATCCTTATTTCAAAATCAAACTTTTTTTTTCTAATCAAATGTTCATCGAAGTATCATAACTAGTATCAAAGTAACAATATCAAAGTTTAAAAATGGGTTTGTGTCAACCTCGGAGTTTTTATTATCTGATGTTTGAATTATTTTTAACAAAATGGCTTTCTAAAATTTTTTATCGGATGGGTTCGGGGAAAAAGGGCGTGGGGGGGGGGCTAATTGCCCTTTGATCTCTTTTGTCTCTTTAAAAGTGAAATAGGACTTTCCATTCTCAATCAAATGATCCCTCTCTGAAGTTTATACGAGCATCCCTTCGATAAGAACCATATATGCCCCCAGGGCATAACTTACAGCGCTTGTCCGCGGGCCTTGGGGGGTTGTTTCGACACCGTAGTTTTGTTAAATGACCTTTGAACTATTTAAAAAAATGGCTATCTCAAATTTTGTATCGGATGGGTTTTGGGAAAAAAGGCCGTGGGGTGGGGCTAGTTGCCCTCCGATCTCTTTTGACTCTTAAACATTGAATTAAAACTTTCAATTTCAATTCAGATGAGCCCTGTTTGAAGTTTCTACGAGCATCCCTTTGATAAGAACCATATATGCCCACAGGGAGTAAGTTGCAACCCCCCTGCCCCCGGGCCCCGGGGAGTTGTGTCGACGCTGCAGTTTTTTTATATGATTTTTCAACTATTTTTAACAAAATGGCTATCTAAAAATTTTTATCGGATGCATTTGGGGGAAAAGGGCGGGGGGGGAGGGGATAGTCGCCCTCTTGTCTCTTTTAACTCTTAAAAACTGAACTAGAACTTTCATTTTCCAATCAAATGAGCTCTCTGTGAAGTTTATACGAGCATTCCTTCTATAACAGCTATATATGCCCCCGGGCATAACTTACAACGTCTACCCCAGGCCCTGGAGGATTGGGTCTACCCCGGAGTTTTCATTATATGATCTTTGAACCATTTTGAAAAAACGGCTCTCTGAAAGTTCTTATCGGATGGGTTTGAGGAAAATTGGTTCTTGAGGGGGGGGCTTGTTGCCCTCCGATCTCTTTTGACTCTTAAAAAGTGAGCAAGAACTTTCAATTTCCAATCAAACGAGCCCTCTCTGAAGTTTATACGAACCTCCTTTCCATAAGAACCATATATGCCCCCAGAGAATTACTTACAACGCCTGCCCCCGGGCCCTGGCGGGTTGCGTCGACAAAGGAGTTTTTATTATCTGACCTTTAAACTATTTTTAACGAAATCGCTATCTTAGAATTTTTATCGGATTGGTTTGGGGGGAAAAGGGTTTGTGTGGGGGGGGGGGAGGCGGGTGCTAGTTGCCCTCGGATATGTTTTGACACGTAAAAATTGAACTAGGTCTTTCAATTTCCAATCAAATGAGCCCTCTGAAGTTTATACAAGCATCCCTTTCATAATAACCATATACACCCCCAGGACAACACTTACAACGCCTACCTCTCGGGTCCTGGGGGTTGTTTTGACACCAGAGTTTTTGTTATCTAATTTTTGAACCATTTTTAAAAAAAGGGCCATCTCAAAATTTTTAGCGGATGTTTTTGGGAAAAGGGTGTGGGGGAGGGGCTAGTTGTCCTCCAATCTCTTTACTCTTAAAAAGTGAACTAGAACTTTCAATTTCCAATCAAATAAGCCCTCTATGAAGTTTTTACGAGTATCCTTTCATAAGAACCATACATAACCTCAGGGCAGAACTTAGAACGCCTGCCCCCGGGCCCTGGTCGGTTGTATTGAGTTTTCTTATCCAACTTTTGAACTATTATCCAACCTTTGAACTATTTTTAACAAATGGCTTTCTCAAAATTTTCATTGGATGGGTTTGGAAAAAAGGCGTGGGAGGGGGAGGGCTAATTGCCGTCGGATCTCTGTTGACTCTTTAAAATTGAACTCCAACTTTCAATTTCCAATCAAATGAGCCATCTCTGAAGTTTATACGATCATCCCTTTCATAAGAACCATATCTACACTTTGGTATAACTTAAAACGCCTTCCCCCGGGCCCTGGGGGGTGGGGGTTTGTAACGAAACCTGAGTTTTTTTTATCTGATTTTTGGAACTATTTTTAACAAAATGGTTATCTCAAAATTTTTATCGGATACATCTGGGGAAAAAGGAGCGTGTGTGTGTGTGTGTGGGGGGGGGGGGGTAGTTGCCCTCCAAACTCTGTTGACTCTTAAAAAGTGAACTAGAACTTTCAATTTCCAATCAAATGAGCCCTCTCTGAAGTTTCTACGAGCATCCCTTCCATAAGAACCATATATACCCCCAG
Source organism: Artemia sp. Qi Xiang Cuo (assembly GCF_049724085.1). Lineage (NCBI taxonomy): Eukaryota > Metazoa > Arthropoda > Branchiopoda > Anostraca > Artemiidae > Artemia > Artemia sp. Qi Xiang Cuo. The sequence continues at coordinate 54,787,076 of NC_142803.1, forward strand.
GGCATAACTTACAACGCCTGCCCTCGGGCCCTGGTGGGTTGTGTCGACCCCGGAGTTTTCGTTATATGATCTTCGAACTATTTTTGAAAAAATGGCTATCTCAAGGTTCTTATCGGATGGGTTTCAGGGAAAAAAGTGTGTGGAGGGGGGAGGGCTAATCGCCCTCCGATCTCTTTTGACTCTTAAAAAATGAACTAGAGCTTTCAATTTCCAATCAAATGAACCCCTTTTGAAGTTTATACGAACATCCATTCAATAAGAACCATATATGCTCCCAGGGCATAACTTACAACCCCTGCCCCCGGGCCCTGGGGGTTTTGTCGACATCGGAGTTCGTGTTATATGATCTTTGAACTATTTTTAACAAATTGGGTATCTCATAATTTTAACTGATGCAACTGGGAGAAAAAGGGCGTGGGGGGCTAATTGCCCTCCGATCTCTTTTGACTCTAAAAAAGTGAACTAGAACTTTTAATGTTCGATCAAATGAGCCCTCTCTGAAGTTTATACGAGCATCCCTGCTAGAAGAACTATATATGCTCCCAGGGCATAACTTATAACACCTGCCCCCGGGCGCTGGGGGGTTTTATCGACCCCGAAATTTTTATTATCCGATCTTTGAACTATTTTTAACAAAATGGCTACCTCAGAATTTTTACTATGAAAAATCATTTTACTATCAAAATGGCTACCTCAAAATCAAAACTATGAAAATTTCTTATTGCTGACACATAGGTTACTTAGTGTTGCAGATACAGACATACTGTTACATGCGCATATTGTGGCAGAAACTAGGTAGGTATGTTTGCCCTTGCTTGTTGGATATCCAGGGACCGCTTCTTCACATTGTTTTTGCGAGGGAGAGAGTGCTAAAGTGTCTTGAAATGGACCAAATAACTCTGTCTGTTATCAGTTTGCAAACTAATAGCCTAGTCCTTAGGCCAAAGAGGCCCTAATGTAAAAACTGGATAAGTTTTGGGTCACGGTTCGCTAAAAAAATGGGGCCAAAAAGACCATATTTTTGGCTTCTTAGTTTTTTGAAGCTTCTTACCGTAAGTTCCTAGGTGAAAGGCCCAAATGCACAAGACATTTAATGTGGGAGGGGGACAGGCCTTCCAAAATAGAGCTCACAAAAGGGCCAACAAACCTTTTTGCTTAATTGGCTTAAAAATTACACTTTTAATTCATTGGGCCAAGGAAGCTCCACATTTGGTAAAATATTTAATTTCCCGCTTGTAAGCAGTAAATATTTCTAATGGGGGGGGGATAACTTGTAATTCTAGTAATTGGGTTCACTTCCAATAGTTAATACCATTCCTCGGTAAAACTTAACTCGCTAGGTTTGGGTATAAAACCCACCGCTGGCCACCATTGGTGAAGAAAGTAGCGAATTATGGCTGCATAATCACAATTTTTAAAAAAAAAGTTGGATTGTGATTCCTTTCTTGTGATTTAAAAAAATGTATGCTATGTGTGTATAACATACATATTTTATATATATATATATATATATATATATATATATATATATATATATATATATATATATATATGTATATGTATATATATTTTTTTTTATATATGTATGTTATATGTTATATATATATATATATATATATATATATATATATATATATATATATATATATATATATATATATATATATATATATATATAATATATATATATATATATATGTATGTTATATGTTATATATATATATATATATATATATATATATATATATATATATATATATATATATATATATATATATATATATATATATATATATATGTATGTTATATGTTATATATATATATATATATATATATATATATATATATATATATATATATATATATGTATGTTATATGTTATATATATATATATATATATATATATATATATATATCTATATATCTATATATCTATATATCTATATATACATATATATATATATATATATATATATATATATATATATATATATATATATATATATATATATATATATATATATATATATATATATATATATATATATATATATATATATATATATATATATATATATATATATATATATATATACATATATATATATATATATATATATATATATATATATATATATATATATATATATATATATATATATATATATATATATATATAATATATATATATATATTAAAGAGATGATTTGTAGAACAGTTTATCCTCGCATTACAAAAACAACATCACATTTTTTGGTAGTGTCAACCTACATTCGTGAAACATAATCTACCCATCTTTCATTTTAGCCGCAGAAGGTGGGGTTGAACCACACTTTTGGTACAGCCAATTGTTTAATAATCAATCGCTCAACCGAGAACCTAAACTATCCTCAAACATTTTAATCATAATAAATTTCAATAGACCAAACTTAGCTGTTAACAATACCGTAACTTTTGTTGTCCTCATCTTAGTTCTAAAACTTATTTTTTGTATTTTACAATCTTTTCTGAACTTTTCTAAACTATTCTATAAACTTTCTTTTTATACAACAACAAGTCTGGTTTAATGCTGCTCTATAGCTTAGCAAGTATTTCCTTTTGTTTGTACTTATACAATATCTTTAACAAATGAGAAATCAATATATTTCTATCTCTATATTAGTTTTTCTTTTTCGTGTAAAGTATAGACAGACAGAGCGAGCCGGAGGGTTAGAGGGCAATTGCCTCTAAGACCCCCTTTACATTTTGAAATTATTTAGATTCAGGTTTATCCCCTCCCCCTGAGATTTTGATTAGATTTTATTGAATTTGGATCTCCAGTAACAACTTTCCTAATTTGCCAATATGACAATATGGTATTTTAAAATCAGTTCAGCGGTACAAAACAGAATCTAACCAAAGCTTTCAATGAAAAATTCCCTTTTTTTGTATTTTTATTAGAAAAAGAGGTAAAAAACAAATAAATTGTATCCTAAACATATTTAAACACAACATATGTATAAAATTGAAAAATATATTCCCTGCGCCTCCCCCCCCCCCAATATTTTCATGAATTGACGCCACTGGGCTGTCCCCTTAAAAATGGGATGACTAATGCTACTGTTTGTTTTTAGGAACGATTTGATCAAATACATTGTTCAACTTCAGTTGGCTGAATACAGGCACCTTTACCAGCCAAGTGAAGTCACAGCCTGGTTGGACAAAATACAAAATAGATATACCTGGCTAATTAAGCATCTGATTGAGTTTGAAAAGAAGCTTGGGTCTATTTTCCCACCTGAGTGGGCCCTCTCTGAAAGAATCAGCTTGGAATTTTGCGACATTACCAGGTAATATTAAGATATTGATTAATTGCTACCTCGTCTCAAATATCTCACTACTTCTCCTCTGTAGAAAAAAACAACAACTTTTAAAACTTTTCTGCATGCTGACCAATGGTCTGTGTAGCACTGATCTCCTGATTCTCCGCCTTCGACCGGAAGTGCGATTTATGGTTGGGGGCAAATCATCCGACGCTTCCCGTTTTTCACCCCCATATATACCCAGGTACCAGCTGGGTCGAATCTGGATCTTACAGAGCCACACCGCTAACCCCCGTTCTAGACCAAATAATCAGCGACACCAGGACTCGAACCCCTGCCCTTGCGAACACATCATTTCAAGTCTTGCGTGCCAAGCACTTAGCTAGTTCGGCTCACATGTAGAAGGTCTATTATTATTTTGGCCTTTTTACTCATTCCGGGGTCAGATGTTTTTTTTTTTTTTTTGGCTTTATTCTTTGACATTAACTTTTTTTATATTAAATATGGCTCATCAAATATGCTAATTACCAAAAAGTGTTGAAGATAAAATCGTCACTTTCACGATCAAATATGACATCTGACATTTTCAAACTTTTGAGGTAACAATCAACAACGATTGAAGATAAATTTGTTACTGCCACTACTAACAGTCTGATCTAACATTTTGACACTTCAGAGATAATTACCAAAAACTCTTGAAAATAAATTTATCATGACTAAAAGTCGAGTTTGATCTGGCATTTTCACACTTTTAAGATAATTACCAAAAACTGTCACAGTATGGTTAGACAGAATGCAAAAAAGAAGAAGATAGGCTTGCATAATTTAGTGGCCCGTTGATTTTGAAAATAAAGGTTGGGTGCATTCCCATACCGCAATGAGCCCTCTGAAAGATTCAGTCTGGAATTTTGCGACATTTCTAGGCAATCTTTTGACATTGATGACATAACAGGGTATAATACCGCGTATATTCTTTTTTTTTAATATCTCTTCTAACATTGATTAATGACTTTTTTTCTTGACCCCGTCTCTAAATTGTCTTGCTTTCATGGGCGCCAGCACATGAAAATGAAAGGGTGGGGGGATTGCTCTTCGATTTCTTCTAATAAAGATACAAAAAGAAGGTATTTTACAAGATCTAGAGGGGGGGAATTTTTTTTTAATGAAAGTACCAAGAAAAGGTATTTTTTAAGACTGGGGACCCCCCCCCCTACCATTGGTAGACCTGCTTGTCTTGCTTTTGTACGCTTACCGGCTTTCAATTAGTCACCATTGGACTCCGCCGGTTTTTTGCTTCGCACACTGAGTCATCATTACAAAATATAAAAACCAATGTGATGGTTTGGAAACTACACATCGCTTTTTAATTTCTACTTAATGATCAGCTGTCTCATTCGATCCTAATTTATCAATGCATTTGATTTTATAACTCGCTTAGAATGGAATGAATTACTTAATATATAAATAAATGGATTCTTTAATACTGAATCCCTTACTAGATACAAAATTCAATAAAATTCCGAATTTAATGTTGAAGGCTGAACTTCTTACAATATTGCGTCTAAGTTAATTCAATATGGAATCAATATATAGTTAATATTCGGGATTACTTAGCTTGGAAGTATTTCCCGACTTGAGTTAACCTTGACATAAAAATCAGTCTGGAATTGTGCGGGATTACTAAGCGATATTTGATTTTCTCACTTACTTAAAATTAGATGAATCACTTACAGTTTGATTAAATTGATGAAAAAAAAGCAACAAAACAACGAAACAAAGCATTTAATCTGAATAACATTCTGAATTCTATATACCGAAGTCTGAACTTCTGCTTCTAAGTTACTTCAATACAAAATTACTTCCAATCAATGTTTGGTATTGCTTAGCTTGGAGGTATTTCCCGACTTAAGTTAACCTTTACATAAAAATTAAATAAAAAAAACAAGTTTTTTAAACTGAAAGTAAGGAACGACATTAAAACTTAAAACGAACAGAAATTATTCCGTATATGAAAGGGACTGTCCCCTCCTCAACGCCTCGCTCTTTACGGTAAAGTTTTTTATTGTTTTAAAAAATAAAGTTGTGAGACAGAGTCAAACTTTAGCGTAAAGAGCGAGGCGTTGAGGAGGGGACAGTCCCTTTCATATACGGAATAATTTCTGTTCGTTTTAAGTTTTAATGTCGCTCCTTACTTTCAGTTTAAAAAACTTGTTTTTTTTATTTAATTTTTGAACGTTTTTGAATAAATGTAGGTTTTGATCTTGGCTCACCGTACATGAATAATTAAAACAAAATTTGCATATTAATTTAATTTCATTTGGTTAAATGGCTTGCTCGAAACTTGTTTAATTTTATTTACGAACATTTTTATTAGTAACAAATATACGTAACTTACGAATTAACTAACGTAACGAACTTCTATATTCATATATTTTTAATACGTTTATTAGAGGGTTTGCCCCCTAGTCAATACCTTGCTCTTTAAGCGAAAGTTCGAATTTTGTTCCAATTCTTTAAAAATGACCGCTTAATCACAAAGGCCGTTAATTAGAATAAATAGCTCTTATGAAAGTACTAAAAAATCTTTGGCTTAAAGTGCGAGGCATTGACTACGGGGTGAACCCAATTATATATGTAATATTTTCTGTTCGTTTAAAGTTTCGATGTTGCTGCTGTTGCAGTTGAAATACTTGTTTTTTTTATTAGATTTCTGATCTTTTTTTAAATAATGATGGGAAGTCCGGCGTCCCCTTCATAGCAATGTCCCTTCCCCCATGAAAACTTACTTCATGGAAAGATACTCCCACATAAAACCCGACCCACCCACCCCCTCCCCCACTACCAGGAAAAATCTCCCCTGAAAACGTCTGTATACTTCCAAATAAACAATACTATATGTTAACATTGGGTAAAGTTCATAACTTTCAGCCCTCCCCTCGGGAACTTCGGGGGATTAAGTCATCCTAAAAGACATACTTATAATATTTTCGAACATGCTGATCAAAATGGCTATCTCAAAATTTTCATCAGGTGACTTTGAGAAATAAATGAGCGTGGGAGGGAGTTGCCCTCCATTTTTTTTTGGTCACTTAAAAAGGGCACTAGAACATTTAATTTCCATTCCAATGAGCCCTCCCACGATATTCTAGGACAACTCGGTCGATACGATCACCCCTGGGGAAAAAAAACAAACAAAGAAACAAACAAACAAATAAACACGCACCCGTGATCTTTCTTCTGGTAAAAAAATGCAAAATTCCACATTTTTGTAGATGGGAGCTTGAAACCTCTACAGTAGGGTTCTATGATACGCTGAATATGATGGTGTAATTTTTATTAAGGTTCTATAACTTTTAGGGGGTCTTTCCCCCTTTTTTCGAAAATCAGCCAAATTTTCTTAGGCGCGTAACTTTTGATAGGTAGTAACTTGATGAAATTTCATGTAAATGTTGAAATTTCATATAACTGTAATAGTTTCATGTAACTTGATGGAATTTATATATTTGAAATCAGCATCAAAATCTGATTCTTTTGATGCATCTATTTGTATCAAAATGCCGCTTTCTTGAGTTTCTGTTACCATTAAGCCGGGTCGCTTCAGTTCGGTACTACGAACTGTTTGATCAGTCTGGAATTGTGCGCGATTACTAAGCGATATTTGATTTTCTCACTTACTTAAAATTAGATGAATCACTTACAGTTTCATTAAATTGATGAAAAAAAAGCAATAAAACAACGAAACAAAGCATTTAATCTGAATAACATTCTGATTTCTATGCCGAAGTCTGAACTTCTGCTTTTAAGTTTTTTTCATTATGAAATTACTTCCAAATGTTTGGTATTGCATAGCTTGGAAGTATTTCCCGACTTAAGTTAACCTTTACATAAAAATCAGTCTGGAATTGTGTGCCATTACTAAGCGACATATGATTTTCTCACTTACTTAAAATTAGATGAATCACTTACAGTTTCATTAAATTGATGAAAAAAAGCAAAAAAACAACGAAACAAAGCATTTAATCTGAATAACATTCTGAATTCTAAGCCGAAGTCTGAACTTGTGCTTCTAAGTTACTTCAATATGAAATTACTTCCAATCAATGTATGGTATTACTTAGCTTGGAAGTATTTCCCGACTTGAGTTAACCTTTAGATAAGAATCAGTCTGGAATTGTGCGCCATTACTAAGTAATATTTTGATTTACTCACTTACTAAAAATTAGATGAATCACTTTTCAGTTTGACTAAATTAATGAAAAAAAAGCAACAAAAACAAAGAAACAAAGCATTTAAGCTACCCCACTATGGTAACTCAATTGTGTATTTTTGTTACTGTACAGTTTTTTTTTTTTTTTTCTTTTTTTTTTTTTTTTTTTTTTTTTTTATTACAATGTTTTTCTAATCTATTTTTGTATGTTTTTTTTTAAACTAAGTTTTTAGTTTTTTCTCCGTTAATGAAAGCTTTGGATGTGAAGCCAAAATACTCGGACATTTATTATTAATTTATTTTGTTAACACAATAATTAATATAATTGACGTAAAATGATTAACGAAACGGCTATTTTGTTTTGCTACTGTTCTATAAAAAGTTTGACCTGGTGTTTGGTGTTTTGTTTTCGTTTAATTGTAAATGAAAGGGCAAGGTTGGGTGACAAATTATTTCGGATAGCTTACACTTGCTTTTGCAAGTTTTTTTTCCTGATTTGCTAAGTAACTTTAGAGCATTCAGTTACTATGTAGGCATCAATAGAAAAAATTAATCTTTTGGCCTGTCTGCAGTGAAATTTTACTAATATCAAGACTCGGCCTGTTGCAAAACCCTATATCAACTAATACATGTCATTGGATTTTGTTATTCGTAATGGATAATTTAAAAACTTAAATCCACCTTAATTATCCCATGTATTTGCCTTTATCAGATCGTGTTGCTTATTTGTAGTAATGGCATTGATATTTAGAATTTATTAAGATGTGAGTTTTATTTGTTAGTTTTTGTTTTTCTTTATATGTTGCGTTTAATTTATCTTAACTATTTTTTTTCCATTTTTTTCCATTTATTTTTTCTCCATTGATAAAGGCTCTCGGACGTGGAGTCGAAATATTCGGAATTTTATTATGTAAAGTTTGTTGTTGTTTTTTTCTAATTTGTTCCACTGCTTTATTTAAACATTATACCCGTTTTTCTATCGATTTTTTTATTTATTAAATGAAGAATAATTTATGTCGAAGGGAGGATTTTACGGTTCTAACTGTAACCACGGCTCATAGTGACTGATTTGAAGAAATGTGTTAAAAAACCACAACTGGAAAATGAGAAAAGAATTGCCATTTCTTACAGATTCGGGAATGGCAACCATTATCTAAATTAGCCTTATAAAAGTTATTTCGAAAACAAATTTAATGGAATCTCAAATATAGGTTCCTCCAAAAAAGGGTTTCGGATCGTAACACGAAGTACACTTTTGGAACTGCAATAGCCGAGAGCCTTATCTTACAATCTCCAATCTTAATTCTCTTTCATCTCCAATCTCCTGGAATCTTACAATCTCCTGGCTTGAACAACAAGGAGAATTTTTTTGCATGGGTAACAAGGCCGTATCCAGGGGGGTAGGGGGTTCGACCCCCCTCCGAAATATTTGTTTGACTCGTAAAAACGTAACAAAAATGGATATAAACACATTTTGTATGCGGTTTTGAGTTTTTTTGTGTAACCCCTCCCCCCCCCCCCAAAAAAAAAAAATAAATCTTTGAGTACATCCCCACCCCCGAAATCAAATACTGGGTACGGCCTTGATGGGTAACACTGATGTATCCTCTTTTTTCTGTTTGTTTTTCTCATCTGATAGCGAAGCACTGAAACATCATAGAGAGCTGTTTAAGGGCTTATTTTAAAAGACATTTGCTAGCTCTTCGTGCTTTTGTACTTAACAAAGCACAATGTATAAAATAATTTTTGAGAAAACATTCTATCTTCGTGTACAAGATGATTAATAATCGTAGCTGACAACCATAAATAGCTTATAGTAAAACTATATAATGACGCCAGTTCCAATTAAGGTTCATTCTTTACTATATCCAGCTAAGAAAAAGCCGATGGCTTTTTTCTTGCGTAACTTCTTTATATTTAAAGGGAAGACCTTACAATAATAATAAGACTACTTAGCAATGATTTGGTTTCTCCACTTCTATGTGTTTGGCAAAAGTAGCTGCGTCTAGAATCTCAATAAATGCGTTTGTCTCGGTGACAAAAGCTGCTGGAAAGTGGTATGATTCACTAACAGTATCCAACATCTAATCCTTGCGGTTCTAATAAAAAAATTACAAACAGGAAAAAGCCTATGGCTTTTTCTTAATTGGGATAGTAAGAGGCGACCTGGATACAACCTATGATTATGACGTCATTGATCAATCTTTGACATAAATATGCAGTTTTTCGTAGAAAAATTAATTCTAGTATTTAAAAATTATTTGTTTTAATTACGAAATGTTTTTAGCCCCATTAGTTTCCTTTAAAATGAGCCATTGAACAACTCTACGATGTTTCAATGCCAAGCTATCTGTGGAAGAAAAAAAGAAAAAAAAAGATGCCGTTTAGGCAGAATGCTGTAGTAGCTGCCACTTTTCTTGATTTTCAAGCCAATATATTTCCCTTGTTGTTCAAGCCAAGGGAAAGTAAGTTTTCTATACAGGGGTTTCAGACTAGGCGGTTCTAATCGTGTACTTTTTATTCTGATCTGATTCTATTTTTACGAGTTATTGGTTATTGTATTTCTTAACATTGGACGTGATCGTCTCTTACTAGGTTGCTAGATACCGCTGCAACCCAGATAACCTAGCTGGGATTGAGTATCTCAGATTTTATTTGCGTGGAAAAGGCTGACAAAAAGGGGTACGATGCCAATATTTTACTCACCAGTAATGTGTTTAAAGAGAAGACCTTAAAATACTTATAAGATGACTTTCAGTTTGTCTTGGTGACAAAAACTGCTGGGAAGTGGTATGATACCTTAACAGTATTCAACATGTGGCCTAATCAGTAATTGTTTTAAAGCTATGATGACTTAGCAAGAACTTGGCTTTTCTACTTTTTGTAAAATAATTTCGTAATTTCGTTTAATTCGTTTAATTTCGTATAATAAAGTAGCTGCGGTTGAGATTCCCAGTTTTTGTTTGTGTGGCAAAAGCTGCCAAAAAGGGGCACGATGGCAACATTTTGCTCATCAGTAACATATTTAAAATGAAGACCTTACAATACTAATAGCAAGGATTTGGCTTCTCCACTTTTGTGAGTGTGGGAAAAACCGCTGCGCCTAGCATCTAAAGAAATTCGTTTGTCGTTGGTGACAAAAGCTGCTGGGAAGTAGTATGATACCTTAACAGTATTCAACATGTGGTCTGATCAGTCATTGTTTTAAAGCTGTGATTTTGCAAATCTAATAAAAAGACATGGGGAGGATATGAATTCTCACATGTTGCTTGGGTGGGAAAAACAGCGACATCTAGTGACTAAAGAGATGAGTTTGTCTTGGTGACAAAAGCTGCTGGGAAGTGGTATGATACCTTAACAGTGTTCAACATGTGGCTTAATCAGTAATTGTTTTAAAGCTATGATTTTGCAAATCCAATAAAAAGACATGGCGAGGATATGAATGCTCACATGTTGCTTGGGTGGGAAAATTAGCGACATCTAGTGACTAAAGAGGTGAGTTTGTCTTGGTGACAAAAACTGCTGGGAAGTGGTATGATACCTTAACAGTATTCAACATGTGGCCTAATCAGTAATTGTTTTAAAGCTATGATTTTGCAAATCCAATAAAAAGACGTGGCGAGGATATGAATTCTCACATGTTGTTTAGGTGGCAAAAACAGCCTCATCTAGCGACCAAAGAGATGAGTTTGTCTTGGCGGCAAAAACTGCTGGGAAGCGGTATGATACCCTAAGAGTATTCAACATATGAGCTGACCAGTAATTGTTTTAAAGCTATTAATTAAAAACTTTTTCCACAAAATAAGTTTCTCAAAGAAAAGTAAAGAACTCCATTAAACAAAAAATGAGCAAAAATAAAATCAAATAATCTACCAAGCGTGAAACTACCACAAATCAGCATCGATAATTAAATGAAACCCCAGTACGAACAGAAATTACAATAATTACCCGAGTCAAACTCAGAACGAGCAGAAGTTATGCGCAAAACCCCTATGCCTTCTCAAGGCCAGAACAAAATTTGTTCTTTACTGAAAAAAATAAATGTTTTTACTTTTATAACTTTAATAAATCAAATAATATTAACATTTTGATTACTAAATATCAGTATATGTATATTAAACTTACAATGCACATTCATTTGTATTTTTTCAGTAAAGTGCAAATTTTGTTCTGGTCTTGGGAAGGCATAGGGGTTTTGCGCACTACTTGTGTTAATTTCTGCTCGATTTGAGTTTGACTCGGTTTCTCAAAGAAAAGTAAAGAACTCCATTAAACAAAGAATGAGCAAAAATAAAATCAAATAATCTACCAAGTGTGAAACTACCACAAATCCGCATCGATAAATAAATGAAACCCAAAACGAACAGAAATTACAATAAATAACCGAGTCAAACTCAAAACGAGCAGAAATTAACATAAGTTGTGCGCAAAACCCCTATGCCTTCCCAAGGCCAGAACAAAATTTGCACTTTACTGAAAAAATATAAATTTTTTTACTTTTATAACTTTAGTAAATCAAATAGTATTAACATTTTGAATACTAAATATCAGTATATATATATTAAACTGACAATGCACATTCATTTATATTTTTTCAGTAAAGTGCAAATTTTGTTCTGGGTGAGTTTGGGGAAATAATGGGCGTGGGGGGGGGGGGCTAGTTGCCCTCCAATCACTTTCGACTAATGAAAAGAGCACTAGCCACCCCAATTTCCAATCAAATGAGCCCCTTTTGAAGTTTCTATAAAGACGTCTTCTATAAAAACCTTACATGCCCCCCGGGCATAACTTACAACTCTTGCCCCAAGGGTTGTGGGGGAGTCTCCTCCTCAACAACATATTTTATATCAGGAAATCAACTACACTGAATGTCACTGAATAAAATGGCTATCTCAAAATTTTAATTGGATGTGTTTGGGGGAAATGATAGGCGTAGGGGGTGTGCTAGGTGCCCTCCAATAACTTTCGATTATTAAAAAGGGCACTAGCCCTTTGAATTTCCATTCGAATGAGCCTGTTTGGAATTTTCTACGACAACGCCTTCTATACAAACCTTATATGCCCCCAGGGCATAACTCAAAACCCTTGCCCTGAGGGTTATGGGGGAGTGTCCTCCTCAAATCATATTTTCTATCTGGAAATCAACTGCGCTGAACAAAATGGCTATTTCAAAATTTTGATTGGGTGTCTTTGGGGGAATGATGGGCGTGGGGGAGGGCTAGTTGCCCTCCAATCACTTTTGACTATTATAAAGGGCACTAGCGTTTTTCGAAGTTTCTACGATAACTCTTTCGATACGAAGTGCCCGGGTATGGAGAAAAAAAAAACATAAACATATTGTGCCCTCAT
>NC_142803.1:54800433-54895300 GCF_049724085.1 Artemia sp. Qi Xiang Cuo
TTCTCCAATCCTCCAATCACTTTCGACTATTAAAATGGGCAAACGCCTTTCAAATTTTCGATCAAATGAGCCAATTCTGAATCTTCTATAGCTGCGCCTTCTATACAGACTATATAAGGCCTTAGGTTCTAACTTGGAACGCTGTATCTGAGGGCGATTGGGGAGTTTTCTCCTCAAAAACATATTTTTTATCTGGAAATCAGCTACGCTGACAAAATGCCTATCTCAAAATTTTGATTGGATGTGTTTGGGGAAATGATGGGCCTGGGGGGGGGTCTAGTTTCCCTAAAATCACTTTTGACTATTAAAAAATGCACTAGCCCTTTGAATTTCCAAGCGAATGAGCCTTTTTTTATGTTTCTACCACAGCGCCTTCTATAAAAGCCTTATATGCCCCCAGGGAATAACTTAAAACCCTTGCCCTGAGGGTTCTGGGGGAGTGTCCTCCTCAAAAACCTATTTTATATCTTGAAATCAACAACGTTGAACAAAATGGCTATCTCACAATTTTGATTGGTTGTGTTTGGGGGAAAGATGGGCGTGGGAGGGGGGGCTAGTTGCCCTCCAATCTCTTTCGACTATTAAAAAGGGCACTAGCCCCTTGAATTTCCAATCGAATGAGCCTTTTTTGAAGTTTCTACGACAACGCCTTCTATAAAAACCTTATATGCCCCCAGGGCATAACTGAAAACCCTTGCCCTGATGGTTGTGGGGGAGGGTCTTCCTCAAAAACATATTTTCTATTTGGAAATCAACTACGCTGAACAAAATGACTATCTCAAAATTTTGATTGGATGTGTTTGGGGGAATGATTGGGGTGAGGGGGGGGGGCTAGTTGCCCTCTAATCACTTTCGACTATTAAAAAGGGCACTAGAACTCTTGATTTCTAATTGAATGAGCCTCTTTTGAAGTCTTTACGACGACCCCTTCTATATGAAGTGCCCTGCTTTAAAGAAAAAAAATAATAATAAATAGTACATTGTGTCAACATTGATCTTATATGCCCTCAGGGCATAACTTAAAACCCTTGCCCCGAAGGTTGTGGGGGAGTGTCCTCCTCAAAAAGATATTTTCTATCTGGAAATCAGCTACGCTGAACAAAATGGCTACCTCAAAATTTTGATTGGATATGTTTGGGGGAATGACGGGCGTTGGGGGGGGGGGCTAGTTGCCCTCCAATCACTTTCGACTATTAAAAAGGGCACTAGCCATTCCTATTTCCAATCGAATGAGTGCCTTTCGAAGTTTCTACGACAACTCCTTCGATACGAAGTGCCCGGATATGGAGAAAAACATCGTTCTTTACTTAGGCAGCGCTAGCGCGCTGTCTATGATGATTTTGCAAATCTAATAAAAAGACTTGGCGAGGATATTAATTCTAAGCTGTTGTTGGGCTGGCAGAAACAGCCACATCTAATGTATAAAGAAATGAGTTTGTCTGGGTGGCAAAATCTGCTGAGAAGTTGTATGATACCCTGACAGTATTCAACATAATGGCTAATCAGTAATTCTTTTAAAGTTATGATTTTACGGATCAGAGGCAACGCTATAGCGTTGCCTTTAGAAAAGGCCAGATAGTTCAAAGGTCAGATAAGAATTATTCCTGTGTCGACGCAACCCGCAAGTGCCCGGAGGCAGGCGTTATGAGTAATGCACTATTGGCATATATGGTTCTTATGGAAGGGATATTCGTATAAATTTTAGAGAGGGCTCATTTGATTGGAAATTGAAAGTTCTAGTCGACTATTTAAGAGTCAGAAGAGATCGGAGGGTACCTAGCCCCCCCCCTCCTCCACGTCATAACTGCACCAGGTAAAAATTTTGAAACGGAAATTTTGTTAATAATAGGTCAAGGTTCTGGTAACACAAAATTTTGGTGTCCAAACAGACTCCCCGGGACCGGGGGTAGGCGTTGAAAGTTATGCTCTGGGAGCATATATGGTTGTTATGGAAAGGATGCTCGTATAAACTTCCTAGAAGGTTCATTGGATTGGCAATTTAAAGTTTTAATTCACATTTTAAGAGTCAAAAGTGATTGGAGGGCAGCTAGCCTCCCCCCTCATTCCATTTATTTTGTTCCCAGAGGCACTTCATATAGAAGGCGTCGTCGTGTAAACTTCAAAGTGAGCTCATTTGATTGAAAATCGAGAGTTCTAGTGCCCTTTTTAAGAATAAAAAGTGATCGGAGGGCAACTGCCCCCCCCCAATTTGAGGTAGCCATTTTGTTAAAAATAGTTCAAAGATCATATAACAAAAAGTCCTTTACGTATGGTCATTTTTTTAATAATAGTTCAAAGGTCAGATGAGAAAAACTCCTGTGTCGACCCCCCCCCCCAGGGCCGGGGCAGGCGTTGTTAGTATTTCTCTGGGGCATATATGGTTCTTTTGGAAGGTATGCTTATATAAAATTCAGAGAGGGTTCATTTGAATGAAAATTAAAAGTTTTAGTTCATTTCCTCAGAGTGAAAAAGATCAGAGGGCAACTAGCCCCTCCCGCCCACCACACCTTTGGGCGTATAGGATGGACAAACCCATCCGATAAAAGTTTCAGGTGACTATTTTTTAAAATAGTTCAACCATCAGATATTAAACCTCCGGGGTCTACACAACCCCCCACGGCCCAGGGACAGGCGTTGTAAGTTACACTCTGGGGATATATATGTTTCTTATAGAAGGGATACTCGTATAAACTTAAGAGAGGGATCATTTGATTGAAAATAGATAGTACTAGTTCACTTTTAAAGAGTCAAAAGAGACCGAAGCTTAATCTAGTCCCCCCACGCCCCTTTTCCCCAAACCCATACGATAAAATTTTGAGATAGCAATTTTGTTAAAAAATAGTTCGAACATCAGACAATAAAAAGTCCGAGGTTGACACAAACCCATTTTTCACTTTGATGTTGTTACTTTGATATCAGTTTTGATATTCTGATGAATATTTGATTTTATTTTTTTTAAGCTTGATTTTGAAATAAGGAATTTTTAAAAACTTGAAATTTTTTGTAATCAAAAACGAACAAAAATTAATTAAAAAAAAACTTTCCGAAAAAGTAAGTTTTTCAAAGAAAAGTAAAGGCCATTTTAAACTTAAGCTCATCAGATACAAAAACCTTTTAAAATTCAAACTAAAAACGACAAGAAATTAATATTAAAGAATAAATGAAACCCAAAACGAACAGAAATTAAATAACAAATCATAGGAAAAACATACAACAAGTAATAGTATAAATGAATAAATAGATCTTATGCGAGTAATGCTTAGATTGAATATGAAAATCAAGCTTAAAACGAAAAGAAATATTTTCCTATTAAAGTATAAATGAAACTTAAAACGAACAGAAATAAAATAAACAATCAATGCAAACAAACATACAATAAATATTAATACAAATTAATAAATAAATCTTAAAACGAGTGAAACTTAAATTGAATATGCAAATCAAGCTTGAAACGAACAAAAATCTCTACAAACAAGAGTTTGGGTATGACCCCCTTCTCTCACTGTAAAAGTCTAGAACCTACTGCGTCATTTGTGCTTTACTGAGAACTATATGCGTCTTGAACAGTCTTGGAAAGTATAAACAACATCAAATTGAATATTTCAAGTATAATGATATGAAATGTTGAAAGATCCATCAGTTCAAGAATTTATTTCATTGTAATTGTATTTTATTTTCAATGCTGTAAGAACTGGAAAAGAAAATATTTGTAATATAATCATTTTTCAGTTAAGCGCCAATGACGCAGTAGGCTTTTGGTTTTTATTTACAGTTAGGAAAGAAGGCAGTATTCAAACACTTGTTTGTAGGGAAACTATATTCGTTTTTAACAACTTTAAAAAGATTTAATAAATTAAACTGAATATTTGATGTATAATGATATTAATTTCTGAAAGCTAACCAGTTCAAAATGTTGCTATAATTTTAATGTTTGTTTTCAATTTTAAGTACAAAAGAAAATATTTGTCATAAAATTGGTTTTCAGTAAAGCGCCAATGACGCAGTAGGTTTTAGAATTATATAGAGAGAGAAGGAGGCGATACCCAAACTCTTCTTTGTAGTGATTTTTGTTTGATGTTGTATTGATTTCTTCTTTGTAGTGATTTTTCGTTCTCCAATCCTCCAATCACTTTCGACTATTAAAAAGGGCAAACGCCCTTTGAATTTCCAATCGAATGAACCTGTTTTGAAGTTTCTACGACAACGCCTTCTATAAAAACCTTATATGCCCCCAGGGTATAACTTAAAACCCTTGCCACCGAAGATCGTTGGGGAGTGTCCTCCTCAAAAAGATATTTTCTATCTGGAAATCAGCTCAGCTCACAAAAAGCCTATCTCAATATTTTGATTGGATTTGTTTGGGGGAATGATGGGCGTGGGGGGGGGGGGCTAGTTGCCCTCCAATCACTTTCGACTATTAAAAAGTGCACTATCCCTTTGAATTTCCAAGCGAATGAGCCTGTTTTGAAGTTTCTACGACAACGCCTTCTATAAAAGCCTTATATGCCCCCAGGGTATAACTTAAAACCCTTGCCCTGAGGGTTGTGGGGGAGTGTCCTCCTCAAAAACCTATTTTATATCTTGAAATCAACAACGTTGAACAAAATGGCTATCTCACAATTTTGATTGGTTGTGTTTGGGGGAAAGATGGGCGTGGGAGGGGGGGGTTCTAGTTGCCCTCAAATCCCTTTCGACTGTTAAAAAATGTCCTAGCCCTTTAAATTTCCAATCGAATGAGCTTTTTTTGACGTTTCTACGACAACGCCTTCTAATAAGAAACTTATATGCCCCCAGGGCATAACTTAAAACCCTTGCCCTGATGGCTGTGGGGGAGGGTCTTCCTCAGAAACATATTTTCTATTTGGAAATCAACTACGCTGAACAAAATGACTATCTCAAAATTTCGATTGGATGTGTTTGGGGGAATGATTGGGGTGAGGGGGGGGGGGGTTAGTTGCCCTCTAATCACTTTCGACTATTAAAAAGGGCACTAGAACTCTTGATTTCTAATTGAATGAGCCTCTTTTGAAGTCTTTACGACGACCCCTTCTATATGAAGTGCCCTGCTTTAAAGAAAAAGAAAATAATAAACAGTACATTGTGTCAACACTGATATTATATGCCCTCAGGGCATAACTTAAAACCCTTGCCCCGAGGGTTGTGGGGGAGTGTCTTCCTCAAAAAGATGTTTTCTATCTGGAAGTCAGCTACGCTGAACAAAATGGCTATCTCAAAATTTTGATTGGATATGTTTGGGGGAATGACGGGCGTTGGGGGGGGGGCTAGTTGCCCTCCAATCACTTTCGACTATTAAAAAGGGCACTAGCCATTCCTATTTCCAATCGAATGAGTGCCTTTCGAAGTTTCTACGACAACTCCTTCGATACGAAGTGCCCGGGTATGGAGAAAAACATCGTTCTTTACTTAGGCAGCGCTAGCGCGCTGACTATGATGATTTTGCAAATCTAATAAAAAGACTTGGCGAGGATATTAATTCTCAGCTGTTGTTGGGCTGGCAGAAACAGCCACATCTAATGTATAAAGAAATGAGTTTGTCTGGGTGGCAAAATCTGCTGAGAAGTTGTATGATACCCTGACAGTATTCAACATAATGGCTAATCAGTAATTCTTTTAAAGTTATGATTTTACGGATCAGAGGCAACGCTATAGCGTTGCCTTTAGAAAAGGCCAGATAGTTCAAAGGTCAGATAAGAAAAATTCCCGTGTCGACGGAACCCGCAAGTGCCCGGAGGCAGGCGTTATGAGTAATGCACTATTGGCATGTATAGTTCTTATGGAAGGGATGCTCGTATAAACTTCGGAGAGGGCTCATTTGATTGGAAAGTTCTCGTTCACTTTTTAATAGTCAAAAGAGATCGGAGGATAACTAGCCCCCCCTCCTTCATGCCCTAAATGCATCAGATAAAAATTTTGAGATAGACATTTTGTTAAAAATAGTTGTAAGTTCTGATAACAAAAAACTCCGGTGTCGACACAACCCCCCAGGGCCCGGGGGTAGGCGTTGTAAGCTATGCTCTGGGGGCATATATGGTTCTTGTCGAAAGGATGCTCGTATAACCTTTATAGAGGGCTCATTTGATTGGAAATTTAAAGTTTTAATTCACTTTTTAAGAGTCAAAAGTGATTGGAGGGCAGCTAGCCTCCCCCCTCATTCCATTTATTTTGTTCCTAGAGGCACGTCATATAGTAGGGGTCGTCGTATAAACTTCAAAGTGGGCTCATTCGATTGGAAATCGAGAGTTCTAGTGCCCTTTTTAAGAGTCAAAAGTGATCAGCGGGCAACTGCCCCCCCCCCCAATTTGAGGTAGCCATTTTGTTAAAAATAGTTCAAAGATCATATAACAAAATCTCCTTTACCTATGGTCATTTCTTTAATAATAGTTCAAAGGTCAGATGAGAAAAACTCCTGTGTCGACCCCCCCCCCCCTGGCCGGGGCCGGCGTTGGTCGTATTTCTCTGGGGCATATATGGTTCTTATGGAAGGTGTGCTTGTATAAACTTCAGAGAGGGTTCATTTGAATGGAAATTAAAAGTTGTAGTTCATTTTCTCAGAGTGAAAAAGATCAGAGGGCAACTAGCCCCTCCCGCCCTCCACGCCTTTGGGTGTATAGGATGGACAAACCCATCCGATAAAAGTTTCAGGTGACTTTTTTGTTAAAAATAGTTCAACCAACAGATATTAAAGCTCCAGGGTCGACACAACCCCCCAGGGCCCAGGGACAGGCGTTGTAAGTTATACTCTGGGGATAAATATAGTTCTTATAGAAGGGATACTCGTATAAACTTCAGAGAGGGCTCATTTGATTGAAAATAGAAAGTTCTAGTTCACTTTTAAAGAGTCAAAAGAGACCGAAGCTTAATCTAGTCCCCCCACGACCCTTTCCCCCGAACCCATCCGATAAAATTTTGAGATAGCAATTTAGTTAAAAAATAGTTCAAACATGAGACAATAAAAAGTCCGAGGTTGACACAAACCCATTTTTCACTTTGATGTTGTTACTTTGATATCAGTTTTGATATTCTGATGAATATTTGATTTTTTTTTTTGTAAGTTTGATTTTGAAATAATGAATTTTTAAAAACTTGAAATTTTTTTGCAATCAAAAACGAACAAAAATTAATAAAAAAAAAACTTTCCGAAAAAGTGAGTTATTCAAAGTAAAGGTCATTTTAAACTTAAGTTCAGCAGATACAAATACCTTTTAAAATTCAAACTCAAAACGACCAGAAATTACTATTAAAGAATAAATGAAACCCAAGACGAACAGAAATAAAATAAACAATCATAGCAAACACATACAACAAGTAATAGTATAAATGAATAAATAGATCTTATGCGAGTAATGCTTAGATTGAATATGAAAATCAAGCTTAAAACGAAAAGAAATATTTTCCTATTAAAGTATAAATGAAACTTAAAACGAACAGAAATAAAATAAACAATCAATGCAAACAAACATACAATAAATATTAATGTAAATTAATAAATAAATCTTAAACGAATGAAACTTAAATTGAATATGCAAATCAAGCTTGAAACGAACAAAAATCTCCACAAACAAGAGTTTGGGTATGACCTCCTTCTCTCACTTTAAAAGTCTAAAACCTACTGCATTATTTGCGCTTTACTGAAAACTATATGCGTCTTGAACAGTCTTGGAAAGTATAAACAACATCAAATTGAATATTTGATGTATAATGATATGAATTGTTGAAAGATCCATCAGTTCAAGAATTTATTTCACTGTAATTGTATTTTATTTTCAATGCTGTAAGAACTGGAAAAGAAAATATTTGTAATATAATCATTTTTCAGTTAAGCGCCAATGACGCAGTAGGCTTTTGGTTTTTATTTACAGTTAGGAAAGAAGGCAGTATTCAAACACTTGTTTGTAGGGAAACTATATTCGTTTTTAACAACTTTAAAAAGATTTAATAAATTAAACTGAATATTTGATGTATAATGATATTAATTGCTGAAAGCTAGCCAGTTCAAAATGTTGCTATAATTTTAATGTTTGTTTTCAATTTTAAGTACAAAAGAAAATATTTGTCATAAAATTGGTTTTCAGTAAAGCGCCAATGACGCAGTAGGTTTTAGAATTATATAGTGAGAGAAGGAGGCGATACCCAAACTCTTCTTTGTAGTGATTTTTGTTCGTTTCAAGCTTGATTTGCATATTCAATTTAAGTTTCACTCGTTTTAAGATTTATTTATTAATTTTCATTAATATCTAATATATGTTTGTTTGCATTGATTGTTTATTTAATTTCTGTTCATTTTAAGTTATTTATGCTTCGGTAGGAATTTTTTTTTCGTTTTAAGCTTGATTTTCATATTCAATCTAAGCATTATTCGCTTTAAAATCTATTTATTCATTTAAATTATTACTTGTATGTTTTTTTTGCTATAATTGTATATTTAATTTCTGTTCGTTTTGGGTTTCATTTATTCTTTAATAGTAATTTCTGGTCGTTTTGAGTTTGAATTTTAAAAGGTATTTGTATCTGTTGAGCTTACGTTTAAAATGGCCTTTACTTTTCTTTAGAAAACTCATTTTTCGGAAAGTTTTTTTTAATTAATTTTTTTTCGTTTTTAATTACAAAAAATTTCAAGTTTTGAAAATTCCTTTTTTCAAAATGAAGCTTAAAAAAAAAAAATCAAATATTCATCAAAGTATCAAAACTGATATCAAAGTAACAATATCAAAGTCTTAATCTAATAAAAGACGTGGCGAGGATATGAATTCTCAGCTGTTGCTTGGGTGGCAAAAACAGCCGCATTTAGCGTTTAAAAAAAATGAGTTCTTCTTGGTGTCAAAAGCTCTGATAAGTTTTATGACATCTACCACTGTTCAAAATTAATATTAATTTATTTATTTCAATTTATTTTATTTAGAAATTTATTTTGAAGGGAGGATCTTACGATATTAATGAAACGACGTAGCAAGGATTTAGACTCTCAGCTTTTGATCGATGCTGTGGCGAAAACTATTCGTTTTGAGTCCCTACTTATGAAACGATTTGACGGCTTTACAAATAAGGATCTTAGCCGACTCAATAAAGAGTTCAAGACTCAGGTATTCTTCTTTTTTCTGTCCTTTTTTTTAGTAAGTGTGGATGTCTCTGTCTAGCTTTAACGATCACGAAATGAAGCGGTTTATAAAGAGTTTAAGGATTATTTTCGGTTTTTATTCTTGTTTTCCTAAGTATGGATACCCAGCTGAAAGGATTACGATAGTTCAAATCTGTCTCAACGTTCAAGTAGAAGCTTTGCAACACAAATATTTCTTTTTTTTGGTACTTAATATTAAAAATAGAGAAGTTCCAAAAAAGTATCCAAAAGTGTACTTATGAAATATTAAGTACATATTTTATTAATATATTAAGTACATATTAAGTGAAATATTAAGTACATATTGTACTTATGAAATATTAAGTACAAAGGATACAAATATGGGGAAATACTTTTGGTTAAGAGAGTTAAATCTGTACTAAAAATGCCTGAATATTTCAGTTTCACGTCTGGTAGTGGGGCACTGGAACATCATAAAGAGCTGTTTAAGGGTTCATTTTGAAGGAAACTTGCTACCTCTGCGTGCCCTTGTGCTTAACAAAACACAATATTTCTTATGTTGCAAAACTTTCTTGCAAAACTGAGTTTTACAATTCAAGATTACAGAAGTTTGTTTGAACAAACAGCCTAGGCTATGAATTGTTACAAGATTTAATGGTATAAGCTTAGATTAGGACCTATTGATAGAGAAACATGTTAAGAACACCCTTTAAGAACACATTTTCAGTACATGTTAACACATTAGTGCTAAGAACACATTATTAACATACTATTAACGCCTAGTACTATTAAGAACACATTAAGGACATGTTAAGAACAAATTTTGACTGCAACTCCACTTAGGCCAACTTTAGCCCTAACCGCTCCTTTTTTCCTTTAGAGTTGGCTCACAGCCAAAACGGCAAATGTTTTGCGACATGCCCTCTTTATTGTTTGTAATTTAATACTGTATTCACCCGCCATCTAAGTAAAGTTTTGTGTTGCTTTGCAGCACAAAATTAAAATTTTGGAGCTTCAACTTAAAAATTCTCAGTTTTTAAGTTGATGCTCCAAAAACGTTAAACCAATTTGTAACTACGACTACTACTACTAACAACTCATAGCAGCACCAAGCCGCCTGAGTCCAACACGGCCACGCACGTGCCCCTTCATCCCAATCTATTCAAAGCCTCCCTTTTTACACCCTCCCACGAAGTTTTGTTAAATGACCTATAAATTTTTTCCCCTTTTCTATTTCCTCTACTTTGATTAAAAGGATGTCGGATATAAAAGAACGGGAAAAAGTTTTATTGCAGTATCTAACTGCAAACCCTCTTAAGAACTATACTACTACTAATAAGTCACTGAAGTACCAAGCTGTCTGTGGCGAACACAGATGCATACGCTCCTAATTCCCATCTATTCAAAGCTTCACTTTTTATCTTTCCCGTGAAGCACTAGTATCCTGTGAAGGCTTTTTTATGATCTTTTCTACTCCAAACGGGGAAAACCTGCTTTTCCTTTGGCCCAATATGAATGGACAACAGCGACCGTAAACAGCCAGATGGTAATCTCTATCATTCGTTCATAAAATGTCTAATGTTCTGTTCATGGAAAAGTACCGAGTGACCTTAAAAATCTAACGAACAAAAGTTACAATATAAATTACCCATATATATATATATATATATATATATATATATATATATATATATATATATATATATATATATATATATATATATATATATATATATATATATATATAAATGTAACTAGCATAATTTATAGCCCTTTCCCCGAGGGGGAGGGGGTTCAAACCCGGAACCATAGTTATTTGACATTTGGATTCTTTTGAATATTGGATTTTCTTTTGTGTGTGTGTTGTTGTAATAGAAGATTAACTGATAGCGTAAGGAACTTGTCTTTTATGGGTCCTTAATCTTTTAGATGTCCTTTTCTTTGGAGTGTCTTGAAGGACCGACAAAGGATTTTATGGGGACATAAATTGATGCTCAGAGTAACAACCTTAGTTTAATCCCTGTTACAGTAGTTAAGTACTGTTCGACATTCCTAATTTTATTTAAACTACAATTTTGATCATGAATTTAAAAATTGAAATTATAGATCATCTTAGTGTTAAACTTGCTTCTTTTTTTCTTTGATTTGAAAATAAATTCAAAGCTGCAACATTGTTTTCCCAGGTTAAACTATGAAAATAGTACGTGTTAAAAATACATTTTTTACAAATCTCTCTTCCTGTAAAAAAAAGCAAACTAATCTTAATAGGTCATGAGTTTGAAAAAATTCGTTTTGAGTCTTAATTTTCGAATATAAAAATCAGTTTTGTGACTGATCTTCACAAAGCTTCATCTGAAAAATTGCTACTGAGATAATATACTGAATGAAATTTTGTTACTGAAAAAAGTAATTGGTAGGTGTGATTCGTCAAAATTTATTATAGGTCAAGAATTTGAATCCATTTGAAGAAGAGCCAACAAACCCTTTTCAAGAAGAAGAAGAAGGAAAACTTCCAGATGACGTCTCGCCGTTTCTTCAGGCAGTTAGCTCCTGCTTCGAAAGTTACCTGTATATAGTTGTAGAAACTCAAGACAGGTGAGCAAATATCGTCTAAACTAATTTTTACTAATGCACCGTATACACAGGTTGTCACAGGGACGTACCTTGGAATATATTTTAGGTTCAACTGACAGAAGAAACTGGAAAATGGAAGATGTCATTCCCTATGTCCCCAGGTCAGGTAGACAGCCTAAAAATAAGTGCCAAAAATGGACAAATTGTCGGGGTGGGGGGTGGCAATATAGAAATCTTGAGCCAACAGTGGAGGAAGTGTATGGAAAACAAATTAGTATATTATTGGTCTAAGTTAACTCGTAGATCTAGAGTTTATAACAGTTTTTTTTTCAATATCCACAATCGGCCGTTCTCATTGAAATTGCCGTTCTCAGTCGGCCGTTCTCATTAAAATTGCCTTTCTCATTAAAATTGCCTTTCTCATTAAAATTGCCTTTCTCAATCGACCGTTCTCATTAAAATTGCTATCTTGAAATCTTGACTTGATGTTGACTTTGACTTGATACGGGGATGGTATTTCGCCTTCTGAAAGGTTTCAACCATTTAAAGAGGGACTAGAACTTCTGGTTTGCGATCTAACGAGTGCCACCCTATTCACAGCCATGTGCTCTATATGATTAGGCTAGGAAGTTTGTGCTAACATTTTTACAATTTTTACAGTTTTGAAATTGGATAAGCTAGAAGCATAAAGATCAGAACTTAAAGGACGTTTAGTTTTGAACATAAAGATTATAATGTCATTCCAATTCGAGTTTTATAGAGCTTTATTGTAAATTATTTTGATGCTTCAAGTATATAATAACCTGGGAACTATTGGTATGAGAGGTAAATTGTGAGTTGCTCCGCAACTTCAATCCATGGGTCAAAGCTGCTTCAACATTCCACGTGACCTTGGCATCGGGTTGTAGCTATATCTGCAATCGTTTGTACTCGTTCTTGTGGGTAGTATAATAAACATTAATTTATATTTGTTATTGTACGAATAAATTTACGAATTTTTTTCCTCAAGTCGTGACCTATCTAAAACTTCTTTTTAAGGCCTGAAAATTTTAGTGTG
Organism: Artemia sp. Qi Xiang Cuo; assembly: GCF_049724085.1. Lineage (NCBI taxonomy): Eukaryota > Metazoa > Arthropoda > Branchiopoda > Anostraca > Artemiidae > Artemia > Artemia sp. Qi Xiang Cuo. The sequence continues at coordinate 54,813,162 of NC_142803.1, forward strand.
CCAATTGTCAGAAAAAAATTAACTATATATGTATTATATTATATATGTATTAATTTATGTATGTATAGTACATAATGTACATACATTATGGGTCGCTCATTACTCTTTTTGAGCCAGCAAGAATTATGTATGTATATGCATAATTCATATATACATAATGTATATACATTATGTATGCATACATATACATACTGTATGTATAATACATACATAATTCTTGCTGGCTTGAAAAGAGTAATGGTCGACCCTTAAAATCGTCTAAATGAACGTTTAAACGATTGTTTTAAAATCGTTCAAATGAAAGTCATCCATAGAGCTAAGCAGCATCAGTTCAGAACACTGTTCATAAAATCCTTGCTACCGAATGAAGTACCATGGTTCTTGTAGATGTTAAACATTAAAGTAGTATACCTTGCAATGTTGAGCTGATGTTATATCTGTTGATAAGGTGCCTTGGACACATGTGTCGCTGAAAAGGCGGTAAGTTGCCCTACTCTGGGTTCTGGCCCCTAGTTTTGGCACCAAACTTTTTGTTGCTATTGAAGAAGCCCTCCCCAAAGTTTTTCCGACGATCTATTGCCTATAATGAGTCTCTTAAAGAGAAAAAAATATATGAGAAAACATCACTCTGTATTAAGTTATTGGTAGGGGTTGACCATGCCAAAAGAGATTGCATCACAGCCTCGTTTAGTTTTTAGTCATTTTGGGCAAAAAAGCACAGAAATGGCCTAAATCACATGGAGCAAAAATTAGAGACAACCAGTCAATTTAAAATATCGAAAGCACTTTTTTAAAATCACAAGCGATATTCCAAAGACTAGCGTTGGATATTTGCGCCCCTCCTGAATGGAGCATGGTGCCCAAGAGGCGCCATCTGTAAAATCACAAGTGATATTCCTAAGACGAGCGTTGAATATTTGCGCCCCTCCTGAAGGGAGCCTGGCGCCCAGGAGGCGCTATTTGTAACATCACAAGCGACATTCCAGAGACAAGCATTGAAGCGTTGGATATCTGCGCCCCTCCTCAATGGAGCATGGCGACCAAGACCAGGATTGAGGCCGCGTTTAAACAGTCTGCGACACGGGAACTTTGCTAATTACCTTCTATTTCTAATTCCATGTATCTAATATTATGTGTATATGCGTGCTCTAAATTATCAGCCAAAATATTCCAGCTCTTATGGCACAATTTTTATATAATGGTCTTAGAGCCTTCTTGGTTCCAGTGCCTTTTTTAATTAATAAAACACTATATTTAAAATAAAATCAATTTATTGACAAAAAACTGCATTTTTGTATACAAGATGACGTCATAATCGTAAGTTACAACCATAAATGATATGATAGTAAAACAAATTTCAAAATAAATTTATTCTTAAGAAAATGTGCTCTAAAATATTATCCTGTGCCCCTTACCCAGCACTGCTATTCTGGTGTCGCCCCCCGGAAAATATTCCTCGGGCGCCCTTGTTACTATGCTAACTAAGAAAAATTCATTAGCTTTTCTGTGTGTAATGTATGTAAGGCAATTCTATACTTATTGTAATTACAGCGGTAACTGCAATCTAATAAAAGACGACACGGCCCATGGTTAAACAAAAATAGCCTGAAACCCCTAAAAATTTTGTCGGATTGAAACAAAAAGTGCACCGTTAGAATTGCCTTAACCGAAAACCCTATACAGGAAACTTACAATCTGTTGGCTTGAACAACAAGGAAAATCGATTTGCTTGAAAAACAAAGATAATCACTTTTTTTGCATAGGAAGCCTTTTTTTTCTTTTTTTTTCTCCGCAGCTAGTAGGGCACTGGAATATCATATAGAGGTGTTTAAGGGCGCATTTTAAAACAAAGAGAAATTGCTTACGGATTGTTCTGGGTACCCGGCTGACTGACCGTATTTCAAATAGTAGACTGTCCGTAAAATGTGGTTCAATCCTGCTTTCTAGGACTATAATGAGAGAAAGGTTCTGATGACTAGGGCACATTTTGTTGATGAAGGATGGCAGAATGCCGAAGATTTGGCCAACCGTCTAGGGATAGAGACGGAAAGCAGGTCGTCCGCGGTTGGGGTGAGACGATGTCATAAAGAAAGATTTAAAGGAAATGGGAACTTCCTGGGAGGGCGGAATAGGGGAGAGCTTTGAAATTGGGATGGATGAGGAGCGTGCGTAGCTGTTTTGGCTTCAAGTGGCTTAGTGCTGCGGTGAGTTGTTAGTAGTAGTAGTAGTAGTTCAATCGATCTGAGGTTTTGAGTTCTTGTGCCCTGATTAACTAATAATAGAGATCATGACATCAAAGTTTCCGTTTTTGGCCATTTTTAGTAACAAATTTATAAAATTTCCCCAAATTGGGTGGAATTGCCATCGAAAATTCTTATCTTTCTGTGGCATTTACTTTAAGATGCTGGCGTATTTTGTGCCGTAATGTGTGCATAGAGAAACTGTGAAATTAAAATGGGGAAACTTGAAATTTTATGTGGTCGATTGTTGCATTTAGTTGCCATGAATATATTATATTCCAGCTCACCGTCGCTGCTCCGGCCCTACCTTCCCCTCATCATCATCAATATTTACACAGCCAGTAAAGTTAAGTTTGTGCAAAAAAAAATAAATCAAACTTTATGCTAAAAATAGACAGTTTTTTCTTTCAAGAAAAAATAACTTGGTTCGCCATTATTTGCCATAAATTGTAATATATTGTTTAAGATCTGTCTTATAACGAGTATTGTTCAAGGTTTGGAGATGGTGGCAAGATAGGAGAATTTATCCAAACAAATCCACTGGGAGGGATGAAACCATCTTCGTTGAATTTCATTCTTGATTAGATGATATTTATTTATTATTATTATTTTGTTTGCTTTTTCACCAGCCTGTGGAAACTTGATGTCATTATACTTAGTCAAACGTCATTGACAACATCGATCGACATCGATACGACGTCATTATATTTTCTTGGCACAGGTTTTTCTAAGATTGTCTTTTGACCATTTTTAATACAAAAAGTTAAAAAGAGCAGAATAATTTGATTATTTGGGGCTACAGATTTTGGTGTGCAAAGTTTTGATTAGGAGAATAATAAAAAAATACACTTATAGTTTTTTCATCATTTGTCTGTCTTTGAACAATTGCTATTTATAAGAAACAATTCTTCTCCTATAAAGCGTTTAAATATGGAATTTGACAGAGGCCAAACTAGTATCCGGGTTGCAGCGGTAGGTAGCAACCTAGTAAGAGACGATCACATCCAATGTTAAGAAATACAATAACCCATAACTCCTAAAAATAGAATCAGATCAGAATAACAAATGCATGATTAGAACCGCCTTGTCTGACACCCCTAAATAGCAAACTTTCTGTCCCTTGGCTTGAACAACAAGGGGAATGTACTGGCTTGAAAATCCAGAAAAGTGGTAGCTACTACAGCATTCTGCCTAAACGGCCTCTTTTTTTTTCTTCCACAGATAGCTTGGCACTGGAACATCGCAGAGAGTTGTTCAATGGCTCATTTTAAAGGAAATTAATGGGGTTAAAAACCTTTCTTAATTAAAACAAATAATTTTTAAAATAGCATTGATGAAAAACTGCATATTTCATGTTAAAGATTAACCAATGACGGCTTTTTCCTGTTTGTAATTTCATATTAAACGTTTTTAAAAAAGCGAGAAACACTCCCTAAAAGTCATTGAATCTTAATGAAAATCACACCGTCAGATTCAGCGTATCAGAGAACTTATAGTAGGGAACGAACTCTTGCCCTTAGTAACCTATGTCTTGTCAAATTAGCTACTCAATTTCTTCAAATAGTGTTTTAAAATACATTAAATTACGAACTATAGTTAATACAGACTGAAATTTTAAAATAGATTTTATTTTTCCGGGTTGCAGTGGTAGCTAGCAACCTAGTAAGAGACAATCACGTCCAATGTTATCAGTACAGAATCCTTAATGTTATTATGCTTATATTAAAAGACGAACAAACAGTTTGTGGTAATGAACTGTATAGTAAGAGTGACTCGTCTCAATAGTAACCTAAACTCTAAAAAACAGAAATTTAATATCAATAGATACATCAAAAGAATTGGATTTTATGCTGATTTTAAATATATAAGTTTTGTCAAGTTTACTCATATCTATCAAAAGTTACAAGCCTGAGAAAATTTGCCTTATTTCCAAAAAAAGGAAAAAACACCTTCTAAAAGTAATAAAATCTTAATGAAAATCACACCATAAAATTCAGCGTATCAGAGAACCGTACTGTAGAGATTTCGAGCTCCTATCTGTAAAAATGTGGAATTTTGTATTTTTTGCCAGAAGAAAGATCACGGATGCGTGTTTATTTGCCCTTTTTTTTACCAGGGGTGATCGTATCGACCCAGAGGTCCTAGAATTTTGCAAGGGGCAGATTCTAAGACCATTTACCTAAATCAATTTTATTGCAAAACACAGTGAAAAGTCATATTAGGCACTAGAGAGGGAGCTATTCAGGGGGAAGATTCATTTCTTGGAGTTAATACTAAGGATGCCTGATTGAAAGACATATCTCATTATCATGAATCTTGTTTCTTCTTATCTTGTGTAATGTTGTTGCAAAACACAATGAAAAGTTATATTAACCACTATAACCACTATTATATTAACCACTATATAACCGCTATATTTATAGAAGTCCCATTTCTTTGAGTCAAGACAAAAACAAATTATTTACTAGAAAATCCAAATGTAACTATAAAATGTAAAAAAGTTCTTCGAAAATCGAACCTAGTTCATTACAAAACAGAATAATTCTTTGCAAACAAAATAATTTTCACAATGTACAAAATAGTTTTGTATATAATAAATATAAGATAATTTTGTATAAGATATAGAATAAATCTTTTAAAATATAATATAGTTCTTATAAAACAACAATAATTCTTGCAAAATTCAATATAGTTTTTACAAAACAAAAATGATTCTTAAAAATACAAATAGTTCTTACACAATTCAATAAATAAAACCCAAATAATCCTTACAAAATACAAAATAGTTCTTACAAAGTTCAATATAATTCTTACAAAATACGTAATAGCTCTTACAAAATTCAAAACATTTCCAACAAAATACATAATAATTCTTATAAATACAAAACAGTTCTTACAAAACAGGATAATTTTTATAAAATAAAAAATAATATTTACAAAATTCAATATAGTCCTTACAAAATACAGCTCTTGTTCATTATTTCCTTTTTCACTTCTAATGGGGCACTGGGATGTCATAACAGTTTTAAAGGGCTCATTTGAAAGAGAATTGCTGCAACCACGCGCTTTTGTAATAAACACAACACCATGTTAAAAATAAAATGAATTTTTTGACAGAAAACTGCATCTTCCTATACAAGATGAAGAATGACGTCATAATCAGAACTTACAACCATATATGAAGTAAGAGTAAAAACTACATTATGTCGCTAGTTATAATGACATCAGTATTTAATAACGTCATACCGTCAATAAAAGAAAGAACTGCAAAAGTGTCAGTATTATTTAATTATGAACTGTGTTAAAGCAAACATGTCAGAAAATGACGTCAAGACCAAGCTGGATGACTTTCCTAAGATAATAGTCAAGGCTGAATGCATGTCCACCCGATTACGTGATGAATCGGGTGCAAATACTTTGAAACTTGAACCAACGATTTTGAAAGAGACCAAAGGGGATGCCGCTGATTTTTGTGAAGAAATAGTAGATACAGCAGGAGCACAACAGGATATAAACACTCTTGGTGAAGAATTAGTTGTTAATAACATGCACTCTGAGGATGTTGACAAACAACGCAACGACGTAGACCAGTCTAGACAAAACCGACGTAGACGTAGACGTAGACAAGAACGTACATGTAATAACAGGAAGAAAAATGAAACTTCAGCTAAAGGAACCGATATATCGGAGAAAGGCAAACAGAAAAATATCCCAAATCAGAAGATAAGCGATCAAGGTCAACATGATATAGAAAATTTGGTGAAGACAAATCCTCGTAAAGATTTAGAAAGCTTGTCGGAAAAGAAGCCTAACTATCCTGAAAAGGTCCTTCACAGAGGCAGAGGGGTTACAAATAGTGACAACCAAGGGAGGGGGTATATGCGCGGCATAAATAGAGGCAGAGGACAAGCATTTAACCCTAACAGAAATAGAGGCAGTAAGTATGATGGGGGTAGAGGCAGTGGAGGTTCAAACTTTAACAGAGGTAGAGGAGCGTCTAACTTTAACAGAGGTAGAGAAAGGCCAAATTTTAACCAAGGCCAAGGAAGGTCAGAGTTAGGCAGAAGCAGCGAAAGAAAAGAATTTAGCAATGGCTGTGGAAGGCCGTATTTTAACAGAAGCAGAGGGCGAGGAAGTAGCTATGAGGTATATGGCGGCAGTGCAAGATATTATAAAATTAATACTGAATTCAATAGAGATTCTTCCGATACGATAGTGAATAACTTCACAGATAGAGGCAGAAGAAATGGAGAATTCAACAGAGAAAGAGCAAATAGTTATAGTAGGAACGTAGATAGGGAGAATGAGGGAGAGAGACGGAGCTATAATAATGGTGGTTCTCACACCTGCGATGTAAGAAATTTCCTTGTCAGAGGCAGAGGAACTAGAGACTTCAACAGAGGCAGAGGAAGGCATAATTTTCAAAGCGGGAAGAGTAAGCAGCTATAATAGGATCGAGGAAGAGTAAAAACAAACATTACTATAAAAAATTCTGCATAGAAAATCCTCAGTTTATCAGGAGATTTGAGTTTAACTTAATTGGAAGTATTTGAAATAAATTTTAAGGTGAAAAAATGAGATATTTAATATTTCTTATCAACAAAACGGATATAAATATGTTGAGTGGTGTGTAGAATGTGTAGATCCTTCGTATAATGATTTAGATTACACATAGGAATAAGCCCTTGGCCTTTTTTTATGTGGAATAGTAAAGAACGAACAGCAGGGAATCAGGCAGTAGAGTCACTCAAAATATGACATCATACCCAGATCAGCAATTTTTAAAAATACATTTGTTTCATATTATCTTGTCAAAAGGTACGCGTGTTACAAGTACATTATCATGCATGTATAGTGATTCAGTTTTGTTGGATTTTGCATTTCATTTTAATATTTCGGTTACTATAGGTCAGAGCTCGTTCTTTGCTAAGATACTTCAAAAAAGATTTTTCTTCTTCTTCATCTTGCTCTTGTTCTTCGCCATTTTTGTGGGTTTTCCGGCTTTTCATTGAAATAATTCCAATTCTCTTTTCGTTCTAAGCTTTTATTTTTAAGATTAACCAAAATAATATCTATCATTCCTGAATCAGTTTCAGTAAATTATACACAAGCAAAAGCCTACGGCTTTTTCTCAATTTGAATATTAAAAGACGAACCAAAGGGAATAAAGCAGCAGTCAGTCAAATATGGCGCCATACCCTAGGTAAGCAACTTTTAAAAAATATTTGTGTTCTTTTATCTTGTCAAAAAATAAGTGTGTGACATCATCATGTGTGTAATCATTAATTTAAAAATTTCAGTTACTATGGGCTATAGTCCCTCTTTTAATATAAAAATTCTTCTTACAAAAGGCAAAATATTCTTACTTACAAAAGGCAAAATTTTTGGCCGGAAAAAAAACGGTGTTTCAGCCGTTTCCCCTAAAAGCCAACAATTTGCCGCTGGAAAGAAAACTGGAGTTTCGTCGGGGTCTAGTAGTAGCAAACAAATTACGTCGTCATCACTTGTATCAACCCACTCTCTAAACTAATGCAATTAAAATTTTCGACTATTCTACATCTTTTCCCATTTTTCCAGAGGAATTATTCCAGAATAATTCTTCCTACAAAATATAATTTCGTTCATCTCCAAAGTTTCAAAAACTTTCCTTCTTTTTTATTTTTTCTGTAACTTAATCATCACTTTTTCAAAAAGTTCTGCCCATCTTTCTTTAACTCTTTCTTTATCACTAATTGTGCCCTGTTCTTATCTTTAACTGGAACAAGTCCAGATTGACTGTTCCCTGTCAATTTTTTAACTTTATCTTGTCAACTTTTTTGACAGTATCTTTAACAATGCCCTAGAAATGGTCTGAACTTTTGTATAGTAAAGTAATCCATGCGAAAAGAGTTTAACGTCTGCTGGGTCTTTATCACTCCATTTTTTTTTGTCTCCTCAAGCTTCTCAAATGATTCTTGGTCATCGGCCCATTATCCTTTGTTAATCTCTTTCTGAAGCCTTATCCACGCTTTCCATGTCCCAAATGTTTTAATATTAATAATAATAATAATTCATTTCTGCCCTCTATACATAGATGGATGTACACAGATGAGTATAGGTAATAAATAAAAGAAAACTGAAAAATACAAAATTGGACTTCTAACGAAAAGGACGACAATAAATAGCTCATAATATCTCATGAATATATAAAAAATAGCTTATAATAGCTCCATAGTGCATAACATTAAAACATCATAATACAAGTGTTATGTATTATAACGCAAAACGTCATAATACATAACACATAGACACTCATTATGCAAGTAAGTAGCTCAGTTTGGTTAAAGCTATGGCGACAAAACTATTTATCCATTAAATAAGACAGTTTAGGAGGAAATTGATTCTATTTGCTGTAGATCGTCTGAGGATCGATCGTACTGTCAATCCATTTTAACAATAATTTCAAATATTCCGAATTTTCCGATAATATACCTAACCGGAAAAAGTACACCTGGGTGCGCTTTTCATCACTTTCAGAGGCAACGCTTTAGCATTGCCTTTAGTAAAGGCCACACGGCTTCAATGTTTTATTATTTATTTTTATTTACTCCAGTAGGGAAAGGGATTTTTCCCAAATTTTTCTTACTCTAGTAAGAAAAATTATATATTTGAACTGTTATTTCTACATCATGGAAAGGCAGTGTGGTCTTTGGAAATACTTATGAAACACCATCCCAAAATTCACAACAAGATTAAAATGTAAATTCTAATTTAATTCCCAATATTTCAATTTCAGATTTTAGAAAGAAACTTACCTTGATAACGAGAACGTCAGTAACACTGAGTGCGTGGGTGCACTTTTCATCACTTTCAGAGGCGACGCTTTAGCATTGCCTATAGTAAAGGCCATATGGCTCCAATGTTTTATTATTTATTTTTATTTCCCCCAGAGGCACTTCATATAGAAGGTGTTGTCGTATAAACTTCAGAGGGGGCTGATTCGATTGGCAATCGGGAGTTCTAGTGTCATTTTTAAGTCAAAATTATTGGAGGGCAACTACCCCCCCCCCCTTCCACGCCCCTTTTTTCGAAATACATCTGATAAAAATTTTGAGATAGCCGTTTTGTTAAAAATAGTTAAAAGATCATATATCAAAAACTCCAGGGTCGACACAACCCCCCAGGGCTCGGAGAAAGGCATTGTAATCTATGCCCTCGGGGAATATATGGTTCTTATAGAAGGGGTGCTCGTATAAATTTCAGAGAGAGCTCATTTGATTGGAAATTGATAGTTCTAGTTCACTTTTTAAGAGTAAAATGAAATCAGAGGGCAACTAGCCCCTCCCCCACGCCTTTTTTTCCCCAAACCCATCCGATAAACATTTTTAGATGGTCATTTTGTTAAAAATAGTTTGAACATCAGATAATAAAAACTCCGGGATCGACAAAACCCCCAGGGCCCGGGGGTAGGTGTTGTAAGTTATGCCCTTTGGGGCATATATGGTTCTTATAGAAGGATGCTCATATAAACTTCAGAGAGGACTCATCTTAATGGAAATTGAAAGTTCTAGTTCACTTTTTAAGAGTCAAAAGAGATCAGGGGGCAACCCCACACACCCTTTTTACCTCAAATGCATCCGATAAAAAACTTGAGATAGCGATTTTGTGAAAACTGGTTCAAAGATCATATAACAAAAACTCCGGGGTGGACACAACCCCCCAGGACCCGGGGACAGATGTAAGTTATGCCCTGGGGGCATATATGGTTCTTATAGTAGGGATGCTCGTATAAACTTCAGAGAGGGCCCATTTGATTGGAAATTGAATATTCTAGTTCACTTTTTAAGATTCAAAAGAGATCAGAGGGCAACTAGCCTCCTACACGCCCTTTTTTCCCTAAACCAATCTGATAAAAATTTTGAGATAGCCGTTCTGTTAAAAAATAATTCAAAAATCAGATAATAAAACTCCGGAGCTGACACAAACCCCAGAGCCCGGGAGCAAGTGTTTTAAGTTTTGCCCCGAGGGCATATAAGGTTTTTATATGAGGGGAGGTCGTATAAACTTCAGAAATGGCTCATTTGATCGGAGGGGCCTCAAATGATTAGAAATTGAAAGTTCTAATTTCTTTTTTAAGTTTCCAAAGTGATCCTATTGCAACTAGCTCCCCGCCCCGCCAACCTTCTTTTCCCCAAGTGCGTCCGATTGAATTTCTTATATAGCCATTTTGTTCAAAATAGACCAAAGATCATATAATAAAGACTCCAGCGACTACACTGCTTACCAAAACCTGGGGTAAGGGTTGTAAATTATGCCCCGAGGGTATATAAGGTTTTTATGGAAGGGAAGGTAGTATAAACTTTGGAGGGGGCTCATTCAATTGTAAATCGGAATTTCTACTGACCATTTTAAGAGTCAAAAGTGATCGGATGACAACTAGCCTCCCCCTCCCTAAAGCCCCTTTTCCTCCAAATGCATCTGATCAAAATGTTGAGATAGCCATTTTGTTCAGAATAGTTTAAAGATCCAATAATAAAAACTCAGGGGTAAACACAGCCCCCCCCCCCCAGAGCCCGGGGAAAGTGTTGTACGTTATGCCCCTGGGGTAGATAAGGTTTTTTGTAAGGAGTGATCTTATAAAAATCAGAGGTGGCCCATTGGATTGGAAATTGAAGTTTCTATTTACCTTTTTAAGAGTCATCAAAAGTGATCAGCGGGCATATACCCCCCCCCCCCACCCCCACCCCACCACCACCCTCTTTCCCCAAATGCATTTGATCAAAATTTTGAGGTGGCCATTTTGTTTGAAATATTTCAGCGATCAGATGACAAAACTTCGGGGTCCACATAATCCCCCCCCAAAAAAAAAACCGGGGTAAGGGTTCTAACTTATGTCCCGGCGGCATTTAAAGTTTTTACGGAAAAGGTGGTCGTATAAACTTCGGAGGGGACACAAATGATTAGAAATTGAAAGAAAACACTATTTAGTATAAAATCTATTTTTTGACCAATAACTACGTTTTCGTATACAAGATGATGATAAACTTTAACGGGTGTCTTGGGTAACAGGGAAGACAATGTTTTTCGTCTTTTGCTAGTTCTTACTAAGAAAAAGCCGAAGGTTTTTTCTTGTTTGTAATATTCGTCCTTAATCACATACATATGTTTTGTTTTCGTTAATCATCATTAAGGCTAAGGTCAACAATACTTTCACAAGGAAAAGTAAGGAAAAAAGAATCAAGGTTAAGGTCAACAAAGGTTTAACAAGGCTTATAAAACGAATTCTAGAACGAAATCCAACCCGTAGTAACCAAGATATTAGAATAAAATGCAATTTTCAAAAAAATCCATGGCAATAGAGAATATTCCTAGCTACATGCTACACAGAAAAATATTGTTCGCAGAAAAGTAGGCGCAGTCATCCCCCCCTGAATATGTACTTACCCCAACGGTCCTTTTAAAACTTTATTTAGATGAAATGATTTACCCAGGAATGTACGCGTCATAGTTTTGTAAAGTGAGTGTACCAACACATCAGTTTCTTCTTTGAATTATTTTGCTAAAATGTGGATTTTATTGTTTAGCATCAAATGCATTAAAATTTATGTTTCTTTTATAGGTTATTTACATTAATTTCCCATACCATCCTCACTTTCTATGAAAATTCTGTGTAAAAAATTGGAAAGTAGATAGGATTCAATGTTATTTGAAAAGACTCATAAGAAAATACAAAACTTTAAGAAGTCCATATCATGGCAAGGGGAAAAGGAGCTAAGAAAAAGGACTATTATACTATTCTAAAGTTAAATAGAAACAAAATTAAACATATGAAGGCAACTGAAATTAAGGCAGAAATAAAAAAGTCGTACCGTAGTTTAGCTTTGAGATGGCATCCTGATAAAAACCGAGACAATCAGGAAGAAGCCACAATCCGTTTTAAAGAGATTTTAGAAGCTTGTGAGGTTCTTGCTGATGACGGAAAACGTCGAAATTATGATGTTAAAGAGAGCTCTGGTACCAGCTCTGACACCTCTTTCACCAGACCAAAGTCATACCCATGCAACGCCTGTGAGAAGAAATTTCCCAACAAGGATGACCTCAATTTACACCTGAAGATGCACAATGGTGCCAGCACCAGCTCTGAAACTAGACCAAAGTCATACAAGTGCAACGCCTGTGAGAAGAAATTCCCCAACAAGTATGACCTCATTTTACACCAGAAGTTGCACATATACAAGTGCCACGTATGTGAGAAGAAATTTCCAAACAAGTATGAATTTGTTACACATCTAAAGATTCATACTGATGAAAAGATGTACAAAATATTTAAGGAGAGTATTAAGTGGAAAATACCCACCCGGAAAATACCCCCCGTGGAAAGTAAGGCTTTCCAAATTTGAGAATTCTATTTTAGTTTTATTTTTTAATTTTCGGAGGGGGAATGGGTTTACGCTGTGTAAAACTCGAGAACAAACCGGTTTCTTCGTTAGTTTTTTTTAGCTTAGCGCGAAATAAGACAAAGACAAGTGGCAGAATAGATTGGAAATATATTTATTTGGGCTATGTATTTGAACATAAGAAGAGGGGGGTAAAGTATTTGGACAGTTTGAAGTCAGAAAACAATTCTTTCTAGGTATATGACCACTAAAAAATACAGAAGAATAGCAAAGTATCTGAAAATTTTATTAACTAAAAAAAAATTCTTTTGAAGTCTGATGGATTTAAAGTATTTCATATTTAAAATGCATGTATGGTAAAGTGAATAAAATATGAAAGCTTCACAACCAGTGTTGATGGGGAGGACAACGGGGATTTGAGGAGAGGGTATGTAACAAAGCCACCTGGATTCCACTGAACTGAAAGATTGTCAATTGGAGTATTCGGTTGTTAATTTTTGACAAGGTAGGCTACCGCCAGATCATCTTTCAAAAAAGAAGTTAGTCTTCATATTGAAGTTTTGTATAGATAACTGCACCCAAAGTGGGAGACAGGAGGAGGAGACAGGAGAGACAACTGCACCCAAAGTGGGAGACAGGAGGAGGGAACCTCTGCATGAATGGTATCCAGTGTTACGAAATACCACTTGCAATGGCTCTTAAACAGATTACCTAAAAAGATTACCTAGATAGATACCTAGAAAGATTAAAGATACCTAGAAAGATTACCTAGATAATTTTAGTTCATTTTTGACACTTTTAGATTCTTTTGGTAAATAATTTGTTTAGATTCTATCGAGCCTTGTTGTGAGGTGGGGGCCGAAAGAGTTTTTCTTTTTTACGTTTTTGTGTTTACTTAAAAAATCTTGAAGCTTGACGGAAATTTTTAAAAAATCTGGAAATTCCAGCTTAAAAGTACAATCCATTTGAAGCATCAAATATGATTTTCAAGAATTTTTTCCCAATCTGACTACTTTTGTTTCTTTTTTTGTCTTCAAAGCTCCAAGGCCTCGGCACTGCGTGCCAACGCCTTGGAACTTCGGGGGAGAGCGCCTCTCCTCACCCCCTTAGTGACAACGCTAAGTCTGGCAGCTAAATTACTGTGGCTGTGTTTGCTCTTGCAAATGAGTGAACGCATCTGCGTTGCAGTAGTAACTACAATGAAGTAAACATTTAAGTACACATTTACAATGTACACATTAAGTACACATAAACATTAGTAAACATTTACAATGAAGTACAATAACAGCCCATAGTAACGGAAAGTTCAAAATGTGTTTTAAAATAACTTTTTTCGCCATTTGAGTCTGATTCAGGAGGGACAACTACGAGAATTGTTCATGTTAAGCTTAAAAGTAAAAGAGAAATGATGAGTAGAATTTACGGGAACTTCAAAAACCAAACAAATGACAATATCCAAAAATAAGGTATGACTTTAGATAAGACAGTGGGCAAAACTTTTAATAATAAGAAATGTCTGAACACTTTGACTTCACGTCCCGTAGCCTTTTGCAACGGAAAAAGTTATATATATATATATATATATATATATATATATATATATATATATATATATATATATATATATATATATATATATATATATATATATATATATATATATATATATATAAAACTAAATTAATCAGAACATATAAATAAAAGGCAAAAATACACAGAAGTAAAACAAAAAACTCACATATCAATAATATCCAATACGACAACTTTTTGTCACTGCAAATAGCACGAAAATCAAACAAGATCAAGATAACTACGTTGTCTATCAGGTAGGCTATATCACAACCGTAGTTGCTGCGGTAGCTGCAACTTAGTAAAAGATGAATACGGCCCTTAGTAACCCAAAAAATAGCTTGAAACCCCCTAAAAATGGTGTCGGATAGAAACACAAAGTACCCCATTAGAATTGCCTTGGCTGAAAATCCTCTGCAGGTAACTTACAGTCATTTGGCTTGAACAACAAGGATAATCAAGGAAAGTCGCTGCAACCTAGTAAATTCTGCATGAATGGCCTTTTTTTCTCTCCACAGCTAGACGGGTACATCATAGAGTGTTGTTTAAGGGTTCATTTGAAAGGAAATTGGGCCTGAAACCAACCTAAAAATGATGTTGGATTGAAACACAAAATACATCATTAGAATTCTTTTGGTCGAAATTATGAAGATTAGTTGAAATAACAGTTAACATTCTTGAGTAAGCCAGAAATAGCCATTTTTCTCACTTGTTAGTTTTTTAAATATCTTCAAATTTTGGGTTACAAAAGGCCTTCGTGATTCCATTTTTCCCCGTCTATCTTCGTCATTTTTCCTTCTCTATCTTGAAAATCTGCATTTTTCTCTGCAATTTCTCGCTTGAAAATTCTTTATCCGAGAAGCTGGACCGAAGGATAACCAAGATACCACTGTCATGTACGCTTGAGTGCTGTTCCTTTCAGCGTCCTTGCAATCGCTTTTAAATCTGTTTTGTCATATTTTCTATAATGCTATCTCCATTTTTCCTATAGTGCTATCAAACAGTTCGTGGTAACGAACTGTATAGTAAGAGCGACTCGTCTCAATAGTAACCGAAACTCTGAAAAACGGAATTTTAATATCAATAGAATCGTATTTTTATACTGATTGTAAATATATACGTTTCATCAAGTTTACTCATATCCATCAAAAGTTACGAGCTGAGAAAATTTGCATTGTTTTGAAAAAAAAGGGGAAAACAACCACTAAAAGTCATAGAATCTTAGTGAAAATCACACCATCAGATTCAGTGTATCAGAGAACCTTACTGTAGAGGTTTCAAGATCCTATCTGCAAAAAAGGGGAATGTGGTATTTTTTTTTTTGCCAGAGGAAAGGTCCCGTATGCGTGTTTATGTGCCCTTTTTCCTTTTTCCCGGGGGTGATCGAATTGACCCAGAAGTCCTAAAATTTTTCGAGAGGGCTTATTTGAACAGAAATTAAAAGTTCTAGTGCCTTTTTTAATAAAAAAAAAAAAATTAAAAATAGAATCACTTTCTATAAATAGAAAAAAACTGCATTTTAGATTTCTTCATATTTTCAAAGATATTTGATTTTTTAAAGCAGGCATAACCATATATGAAGCAATAAGTGACGTGACGTAAGATCTAACACCGATTGTGTACTAATAACCATATATGACGTAATGAGTGACGTTACGCAAAAATTGAAAAAATCAATTTTATTTTATTTTAGTTTTATTTTCTTAAAATGGATACTCAGGTGGCTTAGCTTAGCTTGTTCTCTCGACACTATTATGTTTATCACCGTTTTTATCAATTTCATTTTTAGTATGATTTGAAAAATTCTAAATTCGAAAAATTCTAATTTCCAGTTAGTAAGAATTTAAAACTTTTCCAGATACTAGAGTTTAATATAGTTGCCATGGGCTAGAACAGTGGCTCCTAACCGATTTTGGGCCAAGCCCCACCTAAGCATTTATAAAATCCTGAAACCCCGTGATATTTAAATTTTGCTGTTCAAAATTTTATCTGTGTACACCTGACTATTAACTTGGTATATTTTTTGGGGTCATCCCCTGAGCATATTTTATGCTACAGAAATATATTGTCTGAATATAACATCTTTTATACAATGTATGTTGTCAGCACAATAATGTGTCATATTTGTGTGAATTGACGTCACTGTCGCATTTCTTTCAGTTTTCATTTCGATCCGAAACGTTTTTTGTGGGGGGGGGGGGGGTCCAGCCACTTTCCGGAGTAGCCAGGTAAGTTTTGGTTGCTCGCTTCGCCTGGACTTTGTTCTGTGCTAAATTGCAACAAATGCTACAACCTTGATCTGGACTAGTGAATCCATGCTGTGTAATAATTGACTGAAGGGGCAAGTTTTGCATGTCTACAGAGGGGGACATATTTTTTGTTTTTTAAGGCAAATTTACTATTTTGATTCACTTAATTGACCAAAACTTACTATAAATTTTCCTTAGAAATTCATTGTGACTTGAATTTATAATGATTCTTGAACTTCCTGTTAGTTAGACTAGCTATTTGCATTTACAGCCATCACTGCATAGTTGAATTTCAACCTCTTTGCCCCTTCTTACTTCTAGTTTCCATGAATTTCCAATAAAATTATATTCTTTAAATTTAACTATATTTACAGGAATCTCGAATCTTATTCCAAAAAAGTAAACGACTTCGAGCAGCTTTACTTTACGTGTGCCTGCATCTGCGTGGACAATATATTCTGTCCATCTATCATTCTGCATTACTTTATTTCTTCTTTTGAATACTTTAGTAACAGTCTTAAAGCGAAAATCGTCATTCTCGCTTAGCCTTTTCTTTATAGCGATCTCGTAGTTATTATTATCAAAAAAAGTAATTTTGACGTCATCTTTATAAAGTATTCCATCGAAAACGTCCCGTAATACAAATATCACTGGACTTTGAATATTTTCAGTACCTTTGACTCTGAAATTAACTCGACTTATATTCCCGGCTTGAGGTCGAAATAGGACATCGAAGTCATATTCTAATAGTCGATCAATGTAGCATTTGCATCTGGCTGGCCATCGTGGTAGGTCTGCTGGGAGTTCGTCGAAGTCATCAGGTTCGTTTATAATAACATTTGTTGAATTCTGATCAGGGAATTCAGGTGGATCATAATTAAAATCAGAGCATGGTGTTTGAAAGAACAATTTTTCGTCTTCTAGTTTAGGCCGTAGAACGGGATGGAGAACAGCTTGAGTTGTACTCAAGTTAGAAAATATAAACATAATTGATATTAGTAGGATGAGTCTGTAATGATGTACCTCAAATTTAAAACGTGGCATTATATATGTGTATATATAATTATATATATTATATATGTGTTGTAGAAATTTAATTATAATGAACTATATAGATCCTTATGTAAAACCATGCACCAAGTAGTTATAACCTAACAAAAAACAAAACTAATTTTAAAATTAGCAGGTAATTTCCTGGTTTGAATTATAAAATTAAAATTATTGCTCAGGCACCATAAATATTTTTGCAGTTTGCAGTTAAATACAAAATTTTCAGTTAAAATTTTCAGGAACTATTCTAGTTTCAGTTGAAAAACCAGATTTTTTTGTTTCAACCTTTCCAAAAATTACTGCATTTTGCATAACTATATATACATGCTCTTTATACTGGAAAGATCACACAGAGATGACACACACACATAGATGACACACACACAGAGACGACATCCGGGTTGCAGCGGTAGCTAGCAACCTAGTAAGAGACGATCACCTCCAATGTTAAGAAATATAAAACCCCCCAACTCCTAAAGAAAGAGTCATATCAAAACAAAAAGTACACCATTAGAACCGCCTTGTTCGAATCCTCTATAAAGGAAACTTACCGCCCTTTGACTTGAATAACAAAGAAAATATATTGGCTTGAAAATCAAGATAATAGACTTTTACCACGTTATTCTCCACAAACGGGATATTTTTTTCTTTCCGCTTGTTTTTCCTGCTCAGCTAGCTGGGCACTGGAAAATCATAGAGAGTTGTATAATAGCTCATTTTAAAGGCAATTGCAACATATAGTCACTTTTGTAATTAAAAATAAAATACTTTTTAATTAGAATCAATTTTGTCAAAAAAATTGCATTTTTGATATATTTTCATACTGCAGTCTTTTCAAAGATATTTGAATTTTGAAGCAATAAAACAGTTCATGGTAATGAACTCTATAGTAATAATAGCTACTTGTCTCAATAGTAACCGAAACTCCTGGAACCAAAATTTTCTTTTTTGGCTTAATCGCTAAAATTATTATGTAAACTGCAAAAATATTTATGATGCCTAATCAGTAATAGTAATTTTTTAATTTAAACAACAAAAATACATGAAAATTCTAAAATTAGTTTTGCTTTTTGTCTCCTGGAAGAAAAATTTTTTCCATCTCAGTTCAAATTTATTATTGTATCCTGGAACCAAACTTTTTTTGGTTTGTAACCCGTAAAGTACATATCTCCATATTATTGTCTCATAATTGCAATTATTTTAGTTTTCAGTCCAGAATCGCTAAACTTATTATGTAAACTGCAAAAATATTTATGGTATCTAACCAATAATAATAATTTTGTAATTCAAACAAGATAAAAACCTGAAAATTTTAAAATTAGTTTTGTTTTATGCTAGGTTTTAGATACTCGACACGGGATTTTTGTACTTAATAATTTTAAATCTTGAAAAAATATGGTCTCACGCGAGTGGAAAAAAAGAAAGAATAACCAAAAACAATATCAAAATAGAGCAATCCAAATTTCTACTAATAAAAAACTTTACTACACAAAAAATAAAGCTAACATCCTGAAAAATCAGAAAAGTTTATTTAAAAGAGATAATCCGGGTTGCAGCGGTAGCTAGCAACCTAGTAAGAGACGATCACCTCCAATGTTAATAAATATAAAACCCCCCAACTCCTGAAAAAAGAGTCAGATCAAAACAAAAAGTACACCATTAGAACCGCCTTGTCCGAATCCTCTATAAAGGAAACTTACCGCCCTTTGGCTTGAATAACAAAGAAAATATATTGGCTTGAAAATCAAGAAAATAGACTTTTACCACGTTATTCTCCTCAAACGGGATATTTTTTTCTTTTTTCTTTTTTCTTTTCCACAGATAGCTTGGCACTGGAACATCGTAGAGGGTTGTTCAATGGCTCATTTTAAAGGAAATTAATTGGGTTAAAAATCTATAGTAACTAAAATAAATTATTTCTAAAAGAGAATAAATTTTTCCACCAAAAACTGCATTTTTGATGTCTTTTCACACTGCAGTCTTTCAAACATAATCGTATACCAGCGGTAAGATTTGAACCCACGCCTCCGAAGAGACTGGTGGCTAACACCAGTGTCTTGGACCACTCGGCCAGGCTGCCTCTTATAATTTGGATTGCAGCAGTAGCTAGCAACCTAGTAAGAGACGATCAGTCCCATGCTAAGAAATATAAAAACCCAAAACTCCTAAAAATAGAGTAAGATCAAAACAAAAGTACATCATTAGAACTACCTTGTCTGAAACCCTACTAGATAAATAATGAATGTCGTCATAGCTTTATATTAGAGCTATGACGTGAATAGAAAACACGAAATTATATTGTTGTTTCTGATGACGTCATCCGGGTTGCAGCGGTAGCTAGCAACCTAGTAAGAGACGATCATCTCCAATGTTAAGAATATAAAACCCCCCCTCCTAAAAAAAAAGTCAGATCAAAACAAAAAGTACACCATTAGAACCGCCTTGTCCGAATCCTCTATAAAGGAAACTTACCGCCCTTTGGCTTGAATAACAAAGAAAATATTTTGGCTTGAAAATCAAGAAAATAGACTTTTACCACGTTATTCTCCACAAACGGGATATTTTTTCTTTCCGCTTTTTTTCCTGCTCAGCTAGCTGGGCACTGGAAAATCATAGAGACTTGTATAATAGCTCATTTTAAAGGCAATTGCAACATCTAGTCACTTTTGTAATTAAAAATAAAATACTTTTTAAAGTAGAATCAATTTTGTCAAAAAAATTGCATTTTTGATGTATTTTCATACTGCAGTCTTTTCAAAGATATTTGAATTTTGAAGCAATAAAACAGTTCATGGTAATGAACTCTATAGTAATAATAGCTACTTGTCTCAATAGTATTACATTAAAAAGCGATCGTTGGAATAACAAACCATTGCATACATTGAAATTAGTTTGCTACTTGATTCTTTGAGGTTCGTCTCTTACTTTTTCAAAGAAGAAAAAGCGGTAGGCTTTTTCCTGTTTGTAATCATATAGCGTAGATACACACAGAGACGACACACACACACTATTTTGATTTTCGTATGCAGGAAGATGTTAATAACATTTTCTACTACAGAGTTAAAGAAAAATACAGTTTTTCGTAAAAAATTGATTTTGTTTTTACTATTATTTTCTTAATTATGAAAAGTTTTTAAATTCATCAATTTCCTTTCAAATGAGTCATTAAGCAGTTCTCTATGATTTTCCAGTGCCTCCCCAACTGCGCTGGAAAAAAAAATAGAATTACTGAAAAAAAAATGCACTGAAAAAAAATAAAAAAAATGCAGAATATGAGCCACTTTTCTTGGAGCCACTTTTCTTGTTTTTCAAGCTAATGGATTTCCCTCGTTATTCAAGCCAAGAGAAATTTAGTTTCCTATATAAATTAGAACCTAGCAAAAAACAAAACTAATTTTAAAATTTTCAGGTATTTTTCTATTTTAAATAAAAAGTTAAAATTATTGCTCGGACACCATAAATATTTTAGCAGTTTACATAATAATTTTAGCGATCCTGAACTGGAAACTATAATTAAAAAATGGAATTTTTTATGTAAATATACGTCAAATGACACATCGAGTAGTTAGAATCTAACAAAAAATAAAACTAATTTTTAAAATTTCAGGTATTTTTCTGGTTTTAAGTAAAGAATTAAAATTATTGCTCAGACACCATAATATTTTTGCAGTTTAAATAATAACTTTAAAGATTCTGAACTGAGAACTAAAATAAAATTATCTTATCGAAAGATAAACATGTATTAATATTGTATTCACTTATTACGTCATATATGGTTAAAACCTATGATTATGATCATCATTCATCAAGCTTGTACATAAAAATACAGTTTTTTTGTAAAAAGTGATTCTATTTTATCATCATATGTGTTCTAGGAATTTAATTATAATGAACTATATAGATCGTTTATGTAAAATCACGCACTAAGTAGTTAGAACCTAACAAAAAACAAAACTAATTTTTAAAATATTCAGGTATTTTTCTGGTTTTAAGTAAAGAATTAAGATTATTGCTCAGATACCATAATATTTTTGCAGTTTAAATAATAACTTTAAAGATTCTGGACTGAGAACTAAAATAAAATTATCTTATCAAAAGATAAACATGTATAAATATTACATTCACTTATTACGTCATATTTGGTTAAAACCTACGATTATGATCATCATTCATCAAGCTTGTACATAAAACTGCAGTTATTTTGTAAAAAGTGATTCTATTTTATCATCATATGTGTTCTAGGAATTTAATTATATTGAACTATATAGATCGTTTATGTAAAATCACGCACTAAGTAGTTTGAACCTAACAAAAGACAAAACTTATTTTAAAATTTGCAGGTATTTTTCTGGTTTTAAGTAAAGAATTAAAATAATTGCTCAGACACCATAAATATTTTTGCAGTTAGCAGTTGAATAAAAATTTTCCATTTAAAATTTTCAGGAACTATTCTAGTTTCAGTTGAAAAACCAGATTTTTTGTTACAACCCTCCCAAAAATTACTGCATTTTACATAACTATATCTACATGCTATTTATACTGGAAAAAATCCTATTTTGATTTTCGTATGCAGGAAGATGTTAATAGCATTTTCTACTACAGAGTTAAAGAAAAATACAGTTTTTGTAAAAAATTGATTTTGTTTTACAATTATTTTGTTAACTATGAAAAGTTTTTAAATACATCAATTTCCTTTCAAATGAGCCATTAAACAGTTTTCTATGATTTTCCAGTGCCCCGCCAACTGCACTGAAAAAAATGCCGCCGATGCAGAATATGAGCCACTTTTCTTGGAGCCACTTTTCTTGTTTTTCAAACTAATAAATATCCCTCATTATTCAAGCCAAGAGAAATCTAGTGTCCTATTTAAAGCTGAAATATCGGAAGGGTAACTACCTCCCGGGAAGTTATGACGTTGGTAGACTCCAGGATGTGAATTTGAGAGAAACTTTCCAGGAACAGTTGAATACTAAACTTGAGATTTTAAAATTTAATAATGTGGAAGATGGTTGGAATAATTTTAGAAAAATAATTTGTGAAGCTGCTGAAGGTATCTTAGGGAAGAAAGCTAGAACTGCAGCTAAGAATATTAGTGAAAAGGCTCTAAATTTGATAGAAAGGAGAAAGGACTTCTGAAAGAATTATCTTAGTGGTATATCATATCAAAATAATAGGAAAAAAAGAAAAGTGAAGAAAGTTTTAAAATAGGAACTAAGAAGATGCGAAATAGAAGCTATGGATAAAACTGGCAAGGATGTGGAAGATCCAGCTAGATGGCATAATAGTAAAATATTGTGCTGACACGTTAATAAACTGAGACGGAATAGTCAATCCGGACCTGGCCCAGTTAAAGATAGGAATGAAGCTACAATTAGAAATAAGGAAAAAACTACAGGGAGATACATCACATATTTGACAATTTGCTAAAGCGACATAGAATTGCATGAAAAAATATAGACGAATAGGAAAAAGTATGTAGTACTTTCGATATGAAGAAAGTTATACTTTGTGAGGAAGAAATAGTGACAGTACTAAAAAGATTAAAGAATAACACGGTCGTAGCTGTGGACGGTGTAGTAAATGAGTTTATTAAGCATGGTGGCTCTGAGGTTAGAAATATGTTATTGAAGATTATGAATATGGTTTTTGAAAAAGGGGAAGTACCTAACGATTTTAGGAAAACCTTAATTAAGCCACTTTGTAAGAAAGGTGATAAAAGTGAGTGTGTTAATTATCGAGGCATTAGTCTGGTCTCTGTAGGCAGTAAATTACTTAGTAATATGATACTTTTTAGACTGAGAAATGCCGTAGATAAAGTTTTAAGAGAATAACAGTGCGGTTTTAGAAAAGGTAGAGGATGTGTCGACCAAATTTTCACTCTTAGGCTAATAATTGAGAAGTGCCTGAGTTTTCAAACACCTTTGGCCCTCAGTTTTATAGATTATGAGCAAGCGTTCGATTCTGTTGATAGAAAAGATTTAGTAAAGGTTTTAGCCTTGTATGGTATACCAGACAAACACATCAAAGTAATTAGTGCTTTGTAGGAGAATAACAATGCTTCGTTTAAGGTGGGAAATAAGGTTAGCAACTGGTTTTGTATCAAATCAGGACTCAAGCAGGGTTGTGTTCTATCCTCCTTTATATGGATTATTTTGATGGACTTTGTCTTAAGGAGCACAGGAAAGTTAATGGGGACAACGGAATCAATTTGGGAGGAAAAAGTCTCCTGTACGTAGATTATGCTGATCATTTAAGCATCCTAGATGAAAGTGTGAGCAAAATGAATGAAGTTTTAGAGGTTTTGCGAGTTAAGGAGGCTAGAAAAAGTTTGAAAGTGAATGTTAAGATGACTAAGTTGCTAAGGCTAGGAATAAGTGAAAGATGAAAAGTTGGGATCGGAAGACAAAAAGACCAATCAGGTGGGCAGCTTCATTTGCCTTTGTAGTATAATCAGTAAAGACGGTGGGAGCAGTGAAGACGTTAAAAGTAGAATAGCCAAGGCTAAGGGTGTTTTTGCACAGTTAAAGAAAAGTTTGGAAGAACGGGAGGATAGGTCTGCAAACCCAGATTAAAATATTAGAAGCTAAAGTGATAACAGTGGTCAAATATGGCTCTGAAGCATGGGCGCTCCGAAAAGCGGATGAAGATTTGCTAGATGTTTTCCAGAGAAATTGCTTAAGGAATGTTCTGGGTACCCGGCTGACTGACCGTATTTCAATCAACAGGCTATACGAAAAATGTGGTTAAATACCGCTCTCTAGGGCTATAATGAAAGAAAGGTTGAGGTGGCTAGGGCACGTTTTTCGGATGAAGGATCACAGATTGCCGAAGATTGTTCTTTTTGGCCAACCGTCTAGGGCTGAACAGAAAGCAGGTCGGCCTCGCTTGGGGTGGGAGGACGTGATAAAGAAAGATTTAAAGGAAATGGGAACTTCGTGGGCGGATGTAAAAAGGGAGACTTTGAATAGATTGGGATGGAGGACGAGCGCGCGTAGCTGTTTTGGCCTCAGGCGGTTTGGTGCTGCGGTGAGTTGTTAGTAGTAGTAGTAGTATTAGTAGTAGTAGTACATAAATTAGAACCTAGCAAAAAACAAAACTAGATTTAAGATTTTCAGGTATTTTTCTAGTTTTAATTAAAAAGTTAAAATTATTGCTCAGACACCATAAATATTTTAGCAGTTTACATAATAAGTTTAGCGATCCTGAACTGAAAACTAAAATTAAAAAATGGAATTTTTTATGTAAATATACGTCAAATGACACATCGAGTAGTTAGAATCTAACAAAAAATAAAACTAATTTTTAAATTTTCAGGTATTTTTCTGGTTTTAAGTAAAGAATTAAAATTATTGCTCAGACACCTTAATATTTTTGCAGTTTAACTAATAAATTTAGAGACTCTGAACTGAGAACTAAACTAAAATTATCTTATCGAAAGATAAACTTGTACATGAAACTGCAGTTATTTTGTAAAAAGTGATTCTATTTTAAAAACTTTTTGTTTTTTAATTACAAAAGGCACTAGATGTAACAATGTCCTTTAAGATGAGCCATTAAACAGCTCTCTATTATTTTCCAGATCCCAGCTATCTTAGTGAAAAAAAAAAAACGGAAAGAAAAAACAAGATGCCCTCGATGCAGAATATCGTGGTTTCAGCCACTTTTCTTGATTTTCAAGCCAACATATTTTCCTTGTAATTCAAGCCAAGGGACTTTTAGTTTCATATATAGGGTTATTGGACAAGGCCATTCTAATAATGTACTTCTTTTTTTTTATCTGACTAGTTTTAGGAGTTATGGGCTATATTGTTTTTTTACTATGTGACGTGATCGTCTCTCACTAGGTTGCTAGCTACTGCTGCAACTCGGATTGGCGCGTTACAGGCTTCTATATATGGATTCTCGTTGTCGCTTGTCTTCTAACCGCAGACAGTTTGAGCCTTTTCTTGACCTCAGGTCGTCACCAGAGGTTCATTAGAGCCACCCTGTCAAAAATGAGAGAGAGTGAGAGAAAATTCATTTTTATTCAATATCAATATTCACAAAAAAAACATATCAAACAGACTTACCACGTGAAAATCTATACAGATTTGTTTGTGGCAGGACTCACTATTTTACTCACCCATATAAATATTGAAAAAAACTTACTCACATATATAATGAAAAAAAATAATAATGTAATCATATAAATAAATAAGAAATAAACAAATTATTTAAGAAATAAACCTCATGGGAACCGCAAACCAATCCTTACACAAGACAGAATACAGCCCCCCTTCTGACATCCCTATTCATTAAGAAATTCTTTAACCTATTTTTAAAAGAGGACACACTCTCAGCCATCCTAGTGCTTTCCGGAAGACTGTTCCATACCGAAACACCCACATGCATAAACATAAAACTAGACCTAGCATTGTGTCGTCTTTCATGTACCAGGTCCGTAGAATTCCTTGTATCATAAGAATGGTACGCAGAATTCGAGGATAAAACATTACAAAAATAATTAGGTGCTATAATTTATTTAAACACACTGATACACAAAAATACCTGTCTGATATTCCCTCAACTGCCCAACATTTCAAATATTAAAATGGTGATAACAATCCATTCTACTTTCACAATTTTCAAAATCACCGAGCAGGCGCAGTGCTTTATTCTGCACAATTTGTATCCGTTTAAAATTTACAACAAAATTACTAGCCCATACAGAACAACCGTATACAATGTAAGGATGAATAAGTGAATTATATAAAATTTTCAAAACTGATACAGGAAAAACATGTTTTTAATCTACGAATCAGCCCTAAGCCCCGCGCAACTTTCACCGATACAATTTCACTATGTTTTTTCCAATTTAAATTACAATCAGTCTGAAAACCAAGATACCCTGTATCAAATATCCGCTTAATCTCTGTACCATTAAAATTAACCAAACCGAAAACATTATCAATAACTCCAGTACGACTCAAAATCATGTAATTAGTTTTACTCACATTCATTGCTAAGCAACTAAGACTAGTAAAAATATGCAGGTCAAGTAGCACTTTATTTGCTTTTGAAACAAGCTCACTCAAAGCCTTTCCAGCAATCATTATAGCTGTGTCCTCCGCAAAGGATGTTATGGCGGCATCAGGAATGTAGAACTGTAATGTGTCAACATAAATTAAATATAAAGGCGGACCTAACACAGAACCTTGCGGTACTCCACATAGTACAGGACGAGGTGAACTGACAATATCCCCGACTACTACACGCATTGATCTACCATACAAATACGAACGAAACCAAACAATTCAATTTCCTTTTATCCCTAAATGTGACATCCTATCTAACAACAGCTCAAAATCAACAGTATCAAAAGCTTTCTTAAAATCAATAAAAATAGTTAAAGGAGTAGAGCCGCTCTCGAATACATTGTTTAAAACATCAAGAAGGTGGTGCTCTGCATGACTAGTAGAATTAGATTTTCGGAATCCAAATTACGTGTCACATAAAAACCCAAGAGAATTAAGGTAGGAATATAGTTTCTTATGAACAATCTTTTCAAATATTTTTGAGAGAAGTGGCAGAATCGATATAAGTTTCCAGTTTGAATTTTCTCATTTGTCGCCACCTTTACGTGAAGCTATAATTTTTCCTTGTTTTAAAGCATCTGGGAACTGACCTTTTTCCATAGATACGTTTACCAATTATAGAAGACAAGACAAAAGGTCAGCGGTGACAGCCTTAAATACGTTAAGGCTAAGACCGTCAATTCCTGCTGAATTCGATTTTATTGTTTTCAGTGCGTCCTTGAGATCAGACTGAGTGCACTTTACGAATTTCATGGAACGACCTTCCCCACGGTCATCAATAAACAGCTCATTTTTATACCCATGGTCAGCAAAATCATTTTTAAAATCAATTCCAACATTTGAAAAATATTTACAAAACTCATCACTAACACCTTTCTTACCTTTAATTTGTTGTTCACCGACTACAAGTTCATCCACTGGGTCTATAGTGTTATTACCACGTAGTGCCTCATTTATCACTTGCCAAGTTCCCTTAACATCATCGTTTTTATCACGAAACTTCTCTGAATAATAATGTTTCATTGATGATCTTCTGAGGGAATCCACATTGTTCTGAATTTTCCTAAATTCTTCAAGGTTTTATTGCGTTGGAGAATCAAGGTACAACCGATAAAGTCTGTTCTGTTCACTATTTTTTTCCAAAATTTTATTCGTCACCCACGGTTTCCTTGGGACATTTTTCTTCTTACGAACAACCTTTACAGGGAAACACTAATCAAAAATAGGTGACAATATTTTTAAAAAAGTGTCAAACGCCGCCGATGCGTTTTCTTTTTCATTCATAATTTCCTCCCAAGAAACTATACTTATCTCTTCTTGAAACTGTTTATGATTTTCCGACTTAAGGGCAGTAGCGGATCCAGGATTTTAGGAAGGGGGGGGGGGGGGCGACTCGTTGCGAAAAATTCCCATTTGAAATTAAGCCGAAAGTACTTTAGTGATATTTAAAGCTGCATGCCTTTGCTTCTATTCGTCATTTAGCTATCGGTTCTGTAAAGCTATCCACAAAAATACATTTACAGAAACACTATGAATAATATACAACAAATCCTCACCTCCTATTTCCATTATTAGCAAATCTATCAATAACGCTTTCTAAACTTATGTCAATATCACGATGAACATGAAGAAGGGCAAGTCCGGTGAGTCTTTCCTTCGTCATTTTATTTCCTAGCCACGTTTTCAATCTTCTCAGGGTATAAAAACTTGATTTAACAGATGCCACAATGACAGGTAGGGTTATGGGAATCTGAAGGAGCGCTGAAATATTCGGGAAAATATTCGCATCGTAGTTCTGTTTCTGTAAAATTTCCCCTAGTGTTTCAGGTATTCTACCTATGCCTGCATTGCTTTCTCTCGGAAGAAGCCACTGAGTTTTTCATATTGTCACTCCTCCGGCTAGGGCAGATTCACAAACCGATTGGGAGGGGAAACCCATTACTGACCAGTATCGCTGTGACAAGTCATGAATCGTATTAGCGATTTGTGGTTTGTTCGTTTCCATACAATTTATTGGCAAGAAAATACTGAGCTTAAAAGTGTCCAGCGTTTCAACGGAAAACGGCTTTCTAAGTCCGAAATAATTGTGTCCAACAGGGGAATAAAAACTGACCGTCTATAATATTCCTCGTGTGAGCTGAATGGTACATTAATCCGATTCGTTTGCTTTTTCGCTATCCTTGGGACTGTTATTTCTAAACCTAGCTCGGTTGCCACTTTAGTTACCTCGTCAAATGTGTTTTTAAACTCGCTTTCACTCTCCCAACGCTTGACTTGCAGCTGGGTAAGAAGGTCCTTAACATGGCTTGCTGCAGACGCCTGGTCTAAGCTCTTCTTCTGAAATAGCCGACTGAGTGGTAAAATTAGTCCAGATATGTTACTAAGAAAGTAAATGGTTACTATCAGGTCGGAGGACGTGACAGTAGTCAATAATGATTTTGCTTTTGCTCCAGTTGAGCATTCTGCCCAGCCACTGATGATCTCAAGAGCTTCCACTATCTTAGGGAGCTCTACCACAAACTGCATTAAGGAATCGTGCCTTTCGATCTAGCGCGTTTCACAAATGCCAGTTAGATGTGCTTTCATTACTCTGGTTAAAACATAATTGCGCTTTGCAGAAGCACCAAAAAAAGCAACTATTTCTTTTATTACTCCGATGGAGTTTCTAACACTCTGGATAGAAGAAGTTTTTGACATGGAAAGATTTAGAGCATGGTTGAAACATGGGCAACGCAGGGCATTCTTTGCTACCTTTTGAACTTCTTTTACGGCTCCACAATGTTCTGAAACCATCATAGCACATCCATTAGTGCCTATGCCCACACAATTTTCCAAGTCTAGCCCAAGAGATCGAAGAAAATCCAACACAACATTTCCAAGCGTTTCCCCTTTAATGGTCGGTTCGAAGTTTCCAATGCTGTCCGAGTAACATGTTTCGTGTAGGTCTAAAAAACCAACGAAATCTTCACGTCTTGTGCAATTGTAATTGTAGCAAAGGGCAATACTCAGTTGTGACTTGTATGAAACATCCGTTGCTTCATCAACAACCATACTGTAGAACTTGGCAGAATGAACTCGTGCAAGAATTTCTTTAAGAATCTCTGCAACCCGGATTACAAGCAGGAAAAAGCCTACGGCTATTTCTTCTTTAAATTAGTTAGAGACGAACTTCAAACAATCAAGTATGGTAGCTAACTAAGTCCAATGTATGCAATGGTTTGTTATTCCAATGATCGTCTTTTAGTGTAATTAGCTGCTCGCAACTGTCACAATGCATTGTGGGGTATACATCCCTGATGTTAGCTACCTTATCAAGGCTCTCACCAAATAATTTTATTATTGTATTTTCATCCGCAGAAACTCTAATATTGCTATCACCGTAGATGACGTCTTGACTATTACGACAGAGTATACTTGACAGTTCTTCTAGATAATGACTTAGTTCCTTGTATGAGCCCTCGACTTTTAGTAGATTAATATGTTGTATAATCTTAGATTTTGATACTGCCTTATATACGATATTAATGAAACAGGTCAAGACAGGAAAATGTGGAGCTAGTGCCCTTAGAGAACGCAAATAGCTCTGACATCCCTCATTTGGGCTACAGTATAACGAATGCCCATGCTTTCTAGTGTCCCTGTAATTTATTTCACAATAATCCAAGCCGCCAAGGTAGAAATTAACCACTTTGTCAGTTGAAAATTTTAATGCTATATTATTTTCAAGGATTTCAAAAAGAATTTGACATAATTCAATATCCATCGGATAGAGCTTACAGATATAAGGATGACATTGCCATGTAACCTGATGCCCAACTTTTGGTTTTGAAAGTTTACTCAGATTATTGTCGGTGATTTCATCCATCATACTTTCCTTGTCAAATCTAGTTTCAGAGCCTTTTGCAATAGTTGTATTGTATTTTTCAGGACATTTTGTTCTACAACACAGAGCATTTTTTGCCAAATATTCAGTAGAACTAAAAGAACTATTTAAAACACAGTTAGAAATAATTTTTTCTTGAGGCGGTGTTCCAGGAATTTGTTCTAAATCATTAGTCTTACAAAGACATATACTAATAACCCTAACAGGCTCGTTTTCGCCATAATTGAAAAACATTGATTTTCCTTCGCTGTTGATAGGTATGCTTGTATATATATATATTTTTATTGCTGCTACATAAACTGCAATTGTTCCTTCCAAAATTAATAATGCGAATTTTCTAAGAAGTAAGCCTCCGTATATTCACTGTGTTGTCGAACATTTTCCATTGCATCTATAAACTGTTCCGCAGTTGCCAATCCATACCTTGGAAGCTTTTCATTAAACTGATAACATTTCTTTTGGATATTACTATGGAGTTTTGCCAGAGCATTTCTAGCCGACTTTCCAACAGCATCCGCTCTTTCAAAGAGAATTTTAATCTGTAATTTTGAATGCTTTTTGTGATCCTGGTTAAACATGTGTAAAATGTTTCTCAATTTACGAAGATCAGCCTGCATTTTTGCTTCCTTCTTGTATTTCTGAATGTAATTTTTCCCTTTGTCCTTCTGCGTTCTTCGGTACAACCTCGCATATAATTTAATTTTTTTATTATAGCTTTTGTCACCCAAGTATCTACCCATTATTATAGCAGCAACTTTTTTCTTATGTTTGTTTCGGTAATCTTTATCGTTATCATGCCGTTCCTTGCTCTTTTATTTTGCTGTCTCAATTGTTGCATGTCTATAAACTTCATCATTATAATAACGCTGTTTTTCACTATCAGTTTTTGCATGTCTATAAACTTCATCATTATAATAACGCTGTTTGTCACTATGAATTTTCGCATGTCTATAAACTTCATCATTATAATAACGCTGTTTGTCACTATCAATTTTCGTGTCTCGATACGCCTTGTCGGTTGAATACCTTTGCTTTTCTCTTTTCAAGATGTTGTCTCTGTTTTTTGTATAGTACTGTTTTTTTAAAATACGTATAACTTGCTTAGAAGGCATTTTATTACAAAACAAGAAATAATATTCTTATCTAATTAACACTTCTTAAGACTCGTATCGAGTACCCATAACCTAACAAAAAATAAAACTAATTTTTAAATTTTCAGGTATTTTGTTAGTTTGAATGAAAAGATTAAAATTATTGCTCAGATATCATAAATATTTTGCAGTTTACATAATAACTTTAGCGATTCTAAACTGAAAAATAAAGTATATTGAAAAATTGAATTTTTTGGCCTGAAAATACATAGTAAATCCCACATCGGGTAGTTAGAACCTAACCAAAAATAAAACTAATTTTAACATTTTAAGGTATTTTTCTAGCTTGAATTGAAATATTCAAACTATTGCTCGGATACCATGGATATTTTTGCAGTTTACACAAGCTGCGAAGAACGCACAGGCTGATCTTTGTAAATTGAGAAAAATTTTACGAATGTTTTACCGGGATTACGAAAAATATTCAAAATTAAAGATTAAAATTATGTCTGAAAGAATGGATTTTGTTGAAAAGTCAGCTAGAGATGCTTTCGCAAAACTTCATAGTAATATCCAAAAGAAATGTTGCATGTTTAGTGAAAAGCTTCCAAGGTATGGACCGGCAACTGTAGAACAGTTTACAGATGTAATGGGAAATCTTATACATCACTGTGAATATATGGAGGCATAATTGTCCTCTACTTAGTTTCAGCTTGAATTCGATGATCGAGCCTTTATGTACTAACTACATCCAACGACTATGACGTCATTGATCAATATTGTATATAAAAAATTAAGTTTTTCGTAAAAAACAGTTAATTAAAAAAAAAAATTAAGTACAAATAGCACTAGATCTAGAGATTTCCTTTAAAATGAGCCATTGAACAACTCTACCATGCTCCAGTGCCCAGCTATCTGTGGAAAAGAAGAAGAAGAAAGAAAAAAATATCCCGTTTGTGGAGAATAACGTGGTTAAAGTCAATTTTCTTTATTTTCAAGCCAATATATTTTCTTTGTTATTCAAGCCGAAGGGCGGTAAGTTCCCTTTATAGGGGTTACGGACAAGGCGGTTCTAATGGTGTACTTTTTGTTTTGATCTGACTCTTTTTTTTATGAGGTAGGGGTTTTTATATTTCTTAGCATTGGACGTGATCGTCTCTTACTAAGTTGCTAGCTACCGCTGCAACCCGGATTTGAGATGATATATCTTTCACATTAATGTGATTTAGGTACAGTCATAAGAAATTGTATGCTAGTGTGTACAATTTAGTTCATTTAACTGACTAGGTTCATACTTTTTTTTTTTACTCTGAATGAATGCATGCTGGTCTGATCACAACCTTTAGTTATTATATTCTGTAGGACTTTGATCCTAAATCAACTAGGCCCATCCTTCATATTGGTCTAATGGTGTGCTTTGTACTTCAATTACTACAGGCTATAGTTTGTTCTTTAATATAACACCTAGTTAAATTTAATAACTTTAATATAAATTAATATACGCAAGAAGTCGTTCTTTATTATATCAATCTTTAACATGAAATATGCAGTTTTTCGTAAAAAAATTGATTCTATTTTAAATATAATTTGATTTAAATACAAAAGGTTTTTAACCCCATTAATTTTCTTTAAAATGAGCAATTGAACAATTCTCTACGATGTTCCAGTGCCAAGCTATCTGTTTTGGAAAAAAAGATGCCGTTTAGGCAGAATGCTGTAGTAGCTGTCACTTTTCTTGATTTTCAAGCCAAAATATTTCCCTTGCTGTTCAAGCCAAGGAACAGGAAGTTTCCTATACAGGGGTTTCGAACAAGGCGGTTCTAATGGTGTACTTTTTGTTTTGATATGCCTTTTTTTTAGGAGTTATTGGTTTTTATATTTCTTAACATTGGACGTGATCGTCTCTTACTAGGTTGCTAGCTACCACTGCAACCCGGATTCAAGCCAATATATTTCCCTTGTTGTTCAAGCCAAGGGATGGTAATTTTCATATGTATGACTTTCGGACAAGGTGGATCTAATAGTGTACTTCTTGTTTTGATCTGACTCAATTTTTAGGGGTTATGGGTTGTTATATTTCTTAGTATTGGACGTGATCGTCTCTTTATATTTCGATCAAACTCTATTTTTAGGAGTTATGGGCTTCTGTATTTCTTAGTATTGGACGTGATCGTCTCTTACTAGGTTGCAAGCTACTGCTGCAACCCGGATTGGTGAACTATCTGGTGCAAAAGTGCGTTTGGTGCGCACATTCGATAAGGAAGGTGGAAGGCACTGTCCTATTAAGTAATCGGCCTAAGAGGAGATTATATTTGGAGTACGAGTATCCAGGGAGGATACGTGATTTGTTTTACAGGGTAGTTCCCCTGTTTGAGTTTTAGTCCAGCTATTTTACCAGTGGAATGTTCGCGCGGTTTTTCAGTTTACTTTCTTGTCCAAACCCTGTTATTCGTTTTTTGGAGATATATTTCACTCGCTTAAACTTGCTTGCTGCGAAAGAAGTCGTTATTCCCTAATGAAGTCTATATATTCCGGTTATTTGAAAAATTGTTGAATCTCATTACACGGCGGTAATAATTCACAATAGTAATTGCGTATCATAATTTTTGCGTGGGCCAATTGTTGAACTTGCCAAGATTGACTAATTGATCAAGAGATAGTTTAATCGGAAAGGAGTATTCGCGGTAAAATAAAGGGGTACGAAATAAACAAGGAAGATATAATATATGAAAAAACAAGACGAACTCACCCTTCAGAGGCTGTGTAAAATTAAGAGGAGTTGCGGGCAAGAGAAAATACTGATAGAGAACGAACAGATTCAAAAAATGAATTAAGAAGAAATAATGACAGACGGAATCAAAGTAGTCTGATTAGAAGGAGCAGTGTTGAATCGAGATCCAGCAGGGGCTCACGAAAAAGTAGTCATGTAGATATGACACAATATATATTAAATTTCATGAACGAAGAAAGAATAGCCAGAGAACGAAAAGAAAAAGAAGATAGAGAAGAAAGAGAGATTATCAGAATAGCTAGAGAACAAGAAGAAGAGGCTGATAGAATAGCCAGAGAACGAAAAGAGGAGGAAGATAGAAAAGACAGTGAGAATAGCTGGAGAGCAGAGAGAAGAGAATATTAAAAAAGCTAGAGAACGAAAGGAGGAAAATAGAAAAGAAGACGAAAGGGCTAGAGTAGCCAATAAAGAAAGAGGAGTGAAAGAAAAAAACTTAGAAATGGAGCAGAAAGAGGAAAAAAGGCCCATATGGAGGCTTTTGAGAGAGATCAACCGAAAAATTTCTGGTTTCCGGATGTACGGAGACCAACTAACCTTAAAAACGCTAGCTCCAGATTAAATCGTCGTTCTAAGATACTTATCAACCAAGATGTTCTAACAAGCATCGCGTCTAAAGGCATTAATCATAGCCATAGGGAGATTTTGAGAAAACTAGTAGAATTCAAAGAAGGTAGTAAGGCAGAAGATATTTATTGGATGTTTATCGTGCGGGGTCGCCACTTTTAAAGGCAAAAATGGCGCAAAGAGTTTCTATGCCACTTACTGGAGGGGGAAGATCCCTCTTTGGCCCCAAATTAGTGGGATTTCCGCGGTTACTCCAACGGTTCCGTATACTAACGTGATCGGATGGTTTATGGCTACATTTAAAGCCAAAGTCTACCGATAAGATTTCTAACTAACTCTTTTAGATTCGACCTAAGCTGAAAGTTAAAAAGAGTACATAGAAAAATCTTACTGTATTAACAATCACGCGGTACAAAAAGAACTGACTCAAAAATGGACACTTCCTGCCAGCCCGCTGGCCGCGTGCTCCAACGGGGGTCACTAGGGTAGTAAATGAATCTTTCCAGCCAATCCTAGGACTACTAATTTACTGGTCAACCACCCTAACTGCGCAATTCTTTACCTCGTGGTCTATTAAGCACGTACGCAGTTAAGAGGACCCAAAATGGCGTCAAAAAATAATACGAAAATTAATATTTATTACTTAAGGTAGGAAAATAATTAAGGGGCCAAAAGAAATGAATCTGGGAGGGACATTTATCTGAAAAAACTGGGACCAAGGGTTCCAACACCTCCCTCCTAAGATAAAAGGCCCACATCCCCGTTGGATAGGCTGGAAATTCAGACACAATATCAAATTAAAATACACACTAAATTTCCTTTTCATCTTCCTCTGGTCTTCCAGGTCTTCCAGGTTTATTTCTTCCTTAGAGCTCCTGCCGTGCGAGGGTATCTGCCCTGCCGAGTAGTGTGGGGTACTATGAAGTTTTCCTCATTTTTCAGCAGTCCATCGTCCTGCTTCGTTGGAAATAATTGCAGGATGTTGCCTTTGGGACTCGTAGAAATTGATTGTGCACAACATAATCAAAAACAACAATTGTCTTGCTCTCACGAATTCACATTTGAGAGGTGCAGAGAATCAATTTCTGGCACATGTGATGATGCCAGCCATCGTTAAAAATTGTCTGCACTAGCCTCTTAATTTCCATCTGTGGAAACAACCCCAAATGTTGATAAAAAAAAAGTAAATTGCCCCTTGGCATAGTTTCAAATAGTCTAAGGCCGAAAATACACAGGCCTGTCAAAAAGATAAGGGTTCAGGAAAATAAAGTAAAAATCTGAGCGAATCATGAATCGTTTTTTTCTGGGTCCCCTCCCCCGGGATAATTAACTGAAGAATATACGTTGATGCTGATTAAAAATGAAATTTGGGTACATCTCCCACTGAATACAATTTGCCGAGAATAATTGTCGATTCCCATGAATAATAACAACTATGAATAGGGTTACTGGACAACGGTTTGGGTGAAGTATGAAGTGACTTGGAGAGAGTATCTCCCAAGGATCCCAGATCAGAAAGGCAAAATCTCGGTAAAGGGATCACAACTTGTCCGCCAGTTGTGCATTGAGGAAAATGGCTACCTTTTGCGACTTCCCGCAGGGGATCTTCCCCAAGGGATTCCTCCCCCTCATAAAGCATCGACATATCTTTTGAATTGATAATACTAATTTAAGATTCATATCCAAACTTTTCCAGTCCAACTTGACCTTTCATATATCCCCACTTTCCCCGAACCCGTTGTAGTTCATACAGCTTTCTTTTGCAACCCTCTTCTTTTATTCCCAACTGGCTGTTGACCTCTTTTTACCCCTTACTATCTATGTCTTCAAGGCATAGACCGTCCAACATTTTTTTTTGTTTTTCGCCACTGCAGGCTGAATCTCAAAATTTCGTCTCTTTTTTGCATTCCTCTTTTCGTCTCTACTTTTCTCAATTCTGTCATTCGCGCAAAATAATATATCACCGTTATATCTAATTTGGACTCCAGTGTCCACTATTTTTGACTGAATAATTTCATTGTAGCTCCGTTTAATATCTCTTTCCTCTCTCTTAGTTTTCTTTTGTTTTGTAGTAGCATTAAATAAATCGTCATGAAATCTGAATTGGACTTCAGTGTTCATCCTTGACTGCATTTCTTCATTGTATCTCCGTTTAATTCTTTTTTCTCTCTTTTAGTCTTCTTTCTTCTTACCGCAGAAACAATTATTTCGTCATCAAATGGGAACTGTACTCCGACATTTGGTTTTTCATATTCTACAAAAATTTCTCGAATTTTCCGAGGAAAAGCGCGTACAATAAATTTTGTCTCCTTTTTCTCTGATACAATCGGTGTTTCATTTTGGCCTGTACTTGTTCGCGTCTCATATTCATTAAAAGTGATCTCAAGTTTTCTATTATTTGCAAATTTTCGTGAAAAAATCAATTTCGCGCGTCTTATTTTCAATATTTTCTTGTCTATTTATTTCCGCACCTCTTTGTGGATTATCGACATTTTGAACCCACGTATCAAGTATTTCGTTTTTCCAGCAGGGTGGCACAGCCTTCCCATTTGTTTTATGGGCCGGTTCATCTCCCCCCGTAGTTAGCGAAGTATTATATTTTCTCGTAAAAGTGTTTAATGTTTGGTAATTTTCGTTTTCTCCCAATTGATTCTTAGACAAATTATTATGGCTATCTGGCGGCCTAGAAGTTAGTTGTGATAAAATCTCCCTTTCTGGAATTCCCCAGCGGGCTTCTATTAGACCTATCATGGTTCTTTTAAACTCTTGGTGATATCTTTCTTCTTTCTCTCTAGCTATTTTTTCTTTCTCTCTTTATTGTCTATCTCTTTTGTCATCTCGTTCTCTGGCTATTCTCATTTCCTTCATGAAATTTAATATTTGTTGTCTTTTATCTTTCTTCCTTTCTTTTCTATCTCTCTCTCTCTTTTTTCTATGGACTTCACTCGCCCTTTTAATCTCATCTCTGTCCGACATAATTTCAAAATTTCGTTTGTCATTATTTCTTTTCAATTCCTTTTCTGAATTCATTTGTTCTATATCTGTCTTATCTCTATCCGGCAAGTCCCCTTCATTTGGCACAGCCTCTGAGGGATGATTTCGTCTTGTTTTTTCATATGATATTTCTTCTTTGTTTATTTCGTACCCTCTCATTTTACCGCGTATACTTCTCTCTGATTATATTATCTCTTATTCAATTAGTCAATCTTGGTAAATTTAAAAAATGGCACGCAAAAATTATGGTACGCAATTATTATTGTGAATTATCAGCTCCGAGTAATGACATTCAACAATTTTTCAAATAACCGGAATGTCTAGACTTCATTAGGGAATAACAACTTCTTTCACAACAAGCAGTTTTACGCGAGTGAATTATATCTCAGAAAAACGAATTAACAGGGGTTAGACAAGAAAATAATCAGAAAAGCCGCGCGAATATTCCACTAGTGAATTAGCTGGACTAAACTGAAACAGGGGAACTACCCTGTAAAACAAATCACTTATCCCTCCTGGATACTCGTATTCCAAATATAATCTCCTCCTGGGCAGATTAGTCAATAGGACAGGTGCCTCTCACCATCCTTGTCCAGTATGCGCTCAAACTGACAAATTCTCCTAATTTGTCGTCCTCAATATTCTTATAACCCTCGTCACTGAAGGCTATTTCGAAGTCCGCCAATTCACTCAAATAATAACCCAACTTCCAACGTTTTCTTATGCGTCCTTAAACGCTGTAATACTTTTAAATACGGAGACTCTCCCACTGTAAACTCAACTCATTAATTTCATGTTATTCTTTTTTATATTTGTCTAACAAGGCCCACAGCCCATTATAGACTTTTATAATTCTATTAATTAAATGCGTAATTTTGTATTTTTGTATGTCACCACGATAGGCTACTGTCTAGGCCAAATTAACCTGTCTCTTCGAAAGCGCGGAATTCTTTTATTATCAGCTTTACTGATAGGACCTTAACTCGCTGCCACCACTTATTGGAGGATTATTGTGCGGGGGTTACCACTTTTAAAGGCAAAAATGGTGCAAAGAGTTGCTATGCCACTTACTGGAGGGGGAGGATCCCTCTTTGGCCCCAAATTAGTGGGATTTCCGCGGTTACTCCAACGGCTCCGTATACTAACGTGATCGCATGGTCTATGGCCACATTTAAAGCCAAAGTTTACCGATAAGATTTCTAATTAACTCTTTTAGATTCGACCTAAGCTGAAACGTTAAAAAGAGTACATAGACAAATCTTACTGTACTAACAATCACGCGGTACAAAAAGAACTGACTCAAAAATGGACACTTCCTGCCAGCCCGCTAGCCGCGTGCTCCAACAGGGGTCACTAGGGTAGTAAATGAATCTTTCCAGCCAATCCTTGGACTACTAATTTACTGGTCAACCGCCCTAACTGCGCAATTCTTTACCTCGTGGTCTATTAAGCACGTACGCATTTAAGAGGACCCAATGGCGTCAAAAAATAATACGAAAATTAATATTTATTACTTAAGGAAGGAAAATAATTAAGGGGCCAGAAGAAATGAATCTGGGAGGGACATTTATCTGACAAAAACTGGGACCAAGGGTTCCAACAATATTGCTTTCAAAATCCTTACGGAGGCCGATAAAAAGCAATTACAAATATAAGAAGAAATTGTTAAGGAAAACGAAAAAGAACGGTCGGCAATTGTTGAAATGATTCAGAGTCATATTTTCATTTTAAGAGAAGGGATGGAGGATGAAAAGATTGTTCTTAAACGTCAACAGATTATTGAGGATCTATATAATGTATTGGATAGGGCTCGTCCCTCTCTTGAAAAGGAAAACAATGCTTACGAGGCTTGCACAACAGCACTCAGAGAAAATTGTCAACCCTACGAAGAATTAAATAAGAGAGTTAGCAGATTTCAGATGAAAATTATTAGCTGGGTTCTTCTATTAATTAAGAAAAATCTAGGCTGCGAAAAGAATACACCTCTAAATTATACAAAATAATTGAGGAAAATGTACAGGAAGAAAGAAAGGCCCGTAGGGAGGCCGATAAAAAAATATTACCAGGAGGCTGCAAAAACAATTGACAGACTAATGAAAACTCGCTGGGGAAATTCGCAAAGTGACGTTTTATTACAAGTTACTTATAGTTCGTTGGATAGCCATAATAATTTGTCTAAGACTCAATCGCGAGAAAAAGGAAATTACCAGACATTAAACACCTTTACGGGAAAACATGCTACTTCGTTGACTACGGGGGGTGGTGGACCGGCCCATAAAACAAATTGGGAGGCTGAGCCTGCCCTGTCGAAAAAACGAAATGCTTGATACGCGTGTTCGAAATGTTGATAATCCGCAAAAGTGGGATGCGGAAGTAAAGAGACCACATACATTTGAAAATAAGACTCGCGAAAATTATTTTTCGGGAAAATTTCCAGAAAATGGAAAACTTGAGAACACTTTTAATGAGTGTGAGACGCCGAGAAATCTTTTGCCAAAATGAAGCGCTGATCGTACCAGAGAAAAAGGAGACGAAATTTTTTGTACGCGCTTTTCCTCGTAAAGTTCGAGAAATTTTAGTACAATATGAACAACCAAATGTCGCAGTTCAGTTCCCATTTGATGACGAAATATTTGTTTCTGCGGTAAGAGTAAAGAAGACTAAAACAGAGACAAAAGATGCAAAACGGAACTATAATAAAGAAATGCAGTCAAAGATAGTGGACGTTGGAGTCCAATTCAGACTTAATGATGATTTAATGTGCGCGATTGGAAGGTTTGAGAAAAGTGGAGATGAAAAGAGAAGTGGAAAAAAGAGACAAGATTTGGAGATTCAGCCTGCAGTGGCGAGAAATAAAAAGTTGGATGGGCTGTGTCTAGCTAACATAAATAAAATGGATAATAGGGTTAAAAATAAAAAGTTGGATGGGCTTTGCCTTGATAACATAAATAATAGGGGGACAAGGAGGTCCAAAATCCATGGGGAATAAAACAAGATGATTAAAAAATAGAGATGAACGACCTAAAACGGGTTGGAGAAAAGTTGGGAGATATAGAATGTCGGGTTGGATTGCAAAAACATGGGAAGGAATCTGAGATTAGTATTATCAACTCAAAAGAAATTTCGATTCTGTATTAGGGGGAGGAATCCCTTGGGGAAGATCCCCTGTGGGAAGTTGTAAAAGATAGCCTTTTTTCTCAATGCACAACTGGCGGACAAGTTGTGATCCCTTTACCGAGATTTTGCCTCTCTGCTCTGTAGTCCTTGGGGGATACTCTCTCCCAGTCACTTCATATTTCACCCAAACATTTGTCCAGTAACCCTATTCATAGTTTTTACTCTTCATGGGAACCGACAATTATTTCCGGCAAATTGTATTCAGTGGGAGATGTATCCAAATTTCATCTTCAATTAGCATTAACGCATATTCTTCATTTGATTATCCCAGGGGAGGGAACCCAGAGTGAACTGATTAGTGATTCGCTCAAACTTTTAGCTGATTTCCCTATGTTCTTATCGTTTTCACAGGCCTTTGCATTTTCGGCCTTAGATTTTTTAAAATTATGCCAAGGGGCAATTTACAGTTTAATTGAGGTGTGGGGTTGCTTCCACAGATATAAATTGAGAGGCTAGTGCAGCCAATTTTTGCATGATGGCTGGCATCATCGAATGTGCCAGAAACTGATTCTCTGCTCCTCTCAAATGTAAATTTCGTGAGAGCGAGAAATTTTTTATTTTACTGTGCAAAATTAAGTTCCACAAATCTAGTGGATTCTTCCTTCTTTGAAATCCCAAGCTTGATGAATAGAGCTATACAGACAATGGCTTTTATTGATTGGACAGAAATACGGAATGGCAATTGAACAAAGCCAAGGGGATGGTATAGTCGTGAAGCCATAAGCTAACGGTTAGCTGCTTTTGAAGTTATTTTGATTTTGTTAAGTGTTATATTTGTAAGGTTGGACCAGCGTGGCGCATGGGTGGTCATTTATCTTACGGGGTGAGGTGTTTGGGTTCCATCCCTGTTTATTTTCTTTTCAGATAAATGACCCATTTTGTTTTCTGTAATTATATTTGCCTATAAGATAATTTTTAATCCTAAGTTGAACTCTGGTTGCTAAGCTAAATTCTTTCAGAATAAGTAAGCTTTGAAGTAAATTCTATTTTGGACTTCCTGGTCTGAGCCATTGAAAGATAGAGTTAAGAAAAGGTAGAATGGATTTTGAATAGGTATTGAGAGGATTGGCTAGGGCCAAGCGAAGGTCCACCCCTATGAAAAGTCATCGTACATAACGAATTTTTGAGTTAGTCTACATTGAGACCCCGTTTGGGGAAGTATATTCTTTTTGTTATATGTGTGTGACCTTTGGAAGATTACAAGTAAGATATTTTATACAGCTGGATAGACTATTTTTCCAGGAATCCAGACAGGGAAGGAACAGAGTTACGAGATACCGTCATTATTATATTGACAGGGGGTTCGTTACCTCCAAGGAGATAGCTAGATATTTTCAGTGGTGACCCGGGTCGGGTACACCCTTGGCATTAGAATTTGGCCATTTGACCGCTCGATCACGTTATCATACCCTGAGGCAGGGTATATTGTAAATTGGGTACTAACACACCCTATATTTACAGAACCGTTGTGGTAGGTGCGGGCATCCCATTATAATATTTGGCGCAGCCGGGAGCTTTCCCCTCCAGTAAGTGGTGTAGCACAATTTTTGCACCAATAAATGGCGATGCCCGTACCTTACCACACGAATAACATCCAATCTAAATTGTGTTATAGCCATTTTGTTCAACGTAGTTGTAAGTTCTGGAAATTATATGTTTGAGCAGGACACTTCCCTCACAGTCTTCAGGGCAAGGATTATAAGGTATGCCCTGGGGGCTTATATGGTTCTTATCAAAGGAATGCCCGTATTAAAATTCAGAGAGGGCTCATTTGATTGGAAATTGAAAGTTCTAGTTCACTTTTTCAGCGTCTACGGATATCGGAGGATAACCAACCCCCCCCTCCTCCAAACCCCTTTTCTCAAATGCATCCGATTAAAATTTGAGATAACTATTTTGTTAAAAATAGTTCATAGATCATATAACAAAAATTCCGGTGTCAACAAACACACCCCCCAGGGCCCGAGGGTAGACGTTGTAAGTTATGCCCTGGGGGCATACATGGGTCTTATGGAACGGATGCTGGTATTAACTTCAAAGAGGATTCATTTGATTGGAAATTGAAAGTTCTAGTTCAGTTTTTTAGAGTCAAAAGAGATAGGCGGGCAACTGGCCTCCA
Organism: Artemia sp. Qi Xiang Cuo; assembly: GCF_049724085.1. Taxonomy (NCBI): domain Eukaryota; kingdom Metazoa; phylum Arthropoda; class Branchiopoda; order Anostraca; family Artemiidae; genus Artemia; species Artemia sp. Qi Xiang Cuo. Next base: position 54,856,339 of record NC_142803.1, read on the forward strand.
CGCCCCTCTTCCCCCAGATGCATCCAATAAAAATTTTGAAATAACCATTAAGTTAAAAATTGTTCAAAAGTCAGATAACAAAACTCAGGTGTCGTCACAAACCCCCAGGGCCTGGGGCAGGCGTTATAAGTTATGCCCTGGGGTATATATGGTTCTTATGAAAGGGATGCTCGTATAAACTTCAGGGAGGGCTCATTTGATTCGAAACTGAAAGTTCGAGCTCACTTTTAATAGTCAAAAGAGATCAGAGGGCAGCTAGTCCTCCCCCTCCACATTTTACAAACCCATCTGATGAAAATTTTGAGATAGACATTTTGTTAAAAATGGTTCAAAGGTCGGATAAGAAAAACTCCGGTGTCAATACAACTCCCCAGGGCACAGGGAAAGGCGTTCTAAGTTATGCCCTAAAGGCATGTATGGTTCTTATGAAAGGGATGCTCGTATAAACTTCAAAGGGGGCTCATTTGATTCGAAATTGAAAGTTCTAGTTCACTTGTTAAGAATCAAGAGAGTTAAGGGCAACTAGCCCCCCCACGCCCTTTTTTCCCCAAATCCATCCGCTAAAAGTTTTAGATAGCCAGTTTTTGGGAAATTGTTCAAAAATCAGATAACAAAAACTCCCCCCCCCAGGGCCTGGTGGATAGGCGTTGTAAGTGTTGTCCTAGGTGTGAATATGGTTCTTATGAAAGGGATGCTCGTATAAACTTCAGAGAGGGCTTATTTGTTTGGAAATTGAAAGTTCTTGTTCAATTTTTAAGAGTCAAAAGATATCCGAGGGCAACTAGCCTGCACCACACACACCCTTTTTCTCCAAGCCCATCCGATAAGTTTTTTATAATAGCCATTTCATTAAAAATAGCTCAAAGGTCAGATAAGAAAAATTCCTGTGTCGATGCAACCCCCCAGGGCACGGAGGCAGGCGTTATGGGTAATGCTCTAGGGGCATATATAGTTCTTATGGAAGGGATGCTCGTATAAACTTCGGAGAGGGCTCTTTGGATTGGAAATTGAAAGTTCTTTTTCACTTTTTAAGAGTCAAAAGAGATAGGAGGGCAACTAGCCCCTCCCCCTCCACGCCGTAAATGCATCAGATAAAAATTTTGTGATATAAATTTTGTTAAAAATTGTTCAAAGCTCAGATAACAAAAATACCGGTGTCGACACAGCCCCCAGGGCCAGGGGGTAGGCGTTGTAAGTTATGCCCTGGGGGCATATATGGTTTTTATAGAAGGGTTGCTCGTATAAACTTCATAGTTTATACGAGCATTTGTATCTGCTGAGCTTAGGTTCAAAATGGCCTTTATCTTTCTTTGAAAAACTTAATTTTCGGAAAGTTTTTTTCTTTAATTAATTTTTGTTTCTTTTTGATTGCAAAAAAGTTTCAAATTTTTAAAAATTCCTTATTTCAAAATCAAACTTAAAAAAAAATCAACAGTTGACGACCAGAACTCAATTACTATTAACTCAATTACTATTAAAGAATAAATGATACCCAAAACAAACAAAAATTAAATAAACAATTATTGCAAAAACATACAACAAGTAATAATATAAATGAATAAATTGATCTTAAAGCGAGTAATGCTTAGATTGAATATGAAAATGAAGCTTAAAACGAAAAAAAAATATTTCTATTGAAGTATAAATAAAATTTAAAACGAACAGAAATTAAATAAACAATCAATGCAAACAAAAATGTAATAGATATTAATGTAAATTAATAAATAAATCTTAAAACGCGTGAAACTTAAAATTGAATATGCAAATTAAGCTTGAAACGAACAAAAATCACTACAAGCAAGAGTTTGGGTATCACTTCCTTCTCTCACCATAAAAGTATAAAACCTACTGCGTCATTGGCGCTTTACTGAAAACTATATGCGTCTTCAACAGTCTTGGAAAGTATAAGCAATATCAAATTAAATATTTGATATATAATGATATTAATTGTTGAAAGATGCGTCAATTCAAGATTTTATTTCACTGTAATTTATTTTCATTTTTAATGCTGTAAGAACTGAAGAAGAAAACATTTATAAAATAATTCGTTTTCGGTAAAGCATCAATGACGCAGTTAGATCTTGGGTTTTATTTATAGTTAAGGAATGAAGTGGTATTCAAAGACTTGTTTGTTGTCAAACTAAATTCGTCTTGAACAACTTTAAAAAGAGCTAATAAATTAACTGAATATTTGATGTATAGTGATATTAATTGCTGAAAGCTCATCAGTTCAGAATGTTACTATAATTTTAATGTTTATTTTCAATACTAAGTACAAAAGAAAATATTTGTCATAAAATTGGTTTTCAGTAAAGCGCCAATAACGGAGTACGTAGGTTTTAGACTTTTAAAGTGAGAGAAGGAGGTGATACCGAAACTCTTGTTTATAGTTATTTTTGTTCGTTTCAAGCTTGATTTGCATATTCAATTTAAGTTTCACTCGTTTTAAGATTTATTTATTCATTTACATTAATATCTATTGTATGTTTGTTTGCATTGATTGTTTATTTAATTTCTGTTTGTTTTAAGTTTCATTTATACTTCAATAGCAAAATATTTTTTTTCGTTTTAAGCTTGATTTTCATATTCAATCTAAGCATTACTCGCTTTAAGATCTATTTATTCATTTATATTATTACTTGTTGTTTGTTTTTTGCTGATTGTTTATTTCATTTCTGTTCGTTTTGGGTTTCATTTATTCTTTAATAGTAATTTCTGGTCGTTCTGAGTTTGAATTTTAACAGGTATTTGTATCTGCTGAGCTTAAGTTTAAAATGGCCTTTACTTTTCTTCGAAAAACTTGTTTTTCGAAAGCTATTTTTTAATTAATTTCTTGTAATGAAGGTGACACAAGGTTGTCACGGTAATTTTGTCAGGAATTTCTTGTAATGAAGGTGACACAAGGTTGTCACGGTAATTTTGTCATGAATTTCTTGTAATGAAGGTGACAGAAGGTTGTCACGGTAATTTTGTCATGAATTTCTTGTAATGAAGGTGACACAAGGTTGTCATGGTAATTTTGTCATGAATTTCTTGCAATGAAGGTGACACAAGGTTGTCACGGTAATTTGTGTTAGGAATTTCTTGTAATGAAGGTGACACAAGGTTATCACGGTAATTTTGTCATAAATTTCTTGTAATGAAGGTGACACAATCTGTCAAAGCTTTCATTTAAAATTGAAAGAGTAAAAAAATGAAAATAAGTCAATAAAATTATCATAAATTAATGTAAGAATTACTACTAAAAGCTGGCTTTCATAAAGTTGTCACGGTAATTTTGTTAGGAATTTCTTGTAATGAAGGTGACACAAGGTTGTCACGGTAATTTTGTCATGAATTTCTTGTAATGAAGGTGACACAAGGTTGTCACGGTAATTTTGTCGTGAATTTCCTGTAATGAAGGTGACAAAAGGTTGTCACGGTAATTTTGTCATGAATTTCTTGTAATGAAGGTGACACAAGGTTGTCACGGTAATTTTGTCATGAATTTCTTGTAATGAAGGTGACACAAGGTTGTCACGGTAATTTTGTCATGAATTTCTTGTAATGAAGGTGACACAAGGTTGTCACGGTAATTTTGTCATGAATTTCTTGTAATGAAGGTGACACAAGGTTGTCACGGTAATTTTGTCATGAATTTCTTGTAATGAAGGTGACACAAGGTTGTCACGGTAATTTTGTCATGAATATCTTGTAATGAAGGTGACACAAGGTTGTCACGGTAATTTGTGTCAGGAATTTCTTGTAATGAAGGTGACACAAGGTTATCACGGTAATTTTGTCATGAATTTCTTGTAATGAAGGTGACACAAACTGTCAAAGCTTTCATTTAAAAATGAAAGAGTAAAAAAATGAAAAAAAGTCAATAAAATTATCATAAATTAATGTAAGTATTAATACAAAAAGCTGGCTTTCATAAGGTTGTCACGGTAATTTGTGTTAGGAATTTCTTGTAATGAAGGTGACACAAGGTTGTCACGGTAATTTTGTCATGAATTTCTTGTAATGAAGGTGACACAAACTTTCAAAGCTTTCATTTAAAAATGAAGGAGTAAAAAAATGAAAGAAGTCACATAAAATTATCACGGTAAATTAATGTCATGAGTATCTAGTACATGAAAGCTGGCTTTCATAAAGTTGTCACGGTAATTTGTGTTATGAATTTCTTGTAATGAAGGTGAAACAATGTTGTCACTGTAATTTTGTCATAAATTTCTTGTAATGAAGGTGACACAAACTTTCAAAGCTTTCATTTAAAAATGAAGATGTAATAAAATAAAAAAAAGTCAATAAAATTATCATAAATTAATGTAAGTATTAATACAAAAAGCTGGCTTTCATAAAGTTGTCACGGTAATTTTGTCATGAATTTCTTGTAATGAAGGTGACACAAGGTTGTCACGGTAATTTTGTCATGAATTTCTTGTAATGAAGGTGACACAAGGTTGTCACGGTAATTTTGTCATGAATTTCTTGATATGAAGGTGACACAAGGTTGTCACGGTAATTTTGTCATGAATTTCTTGTAATGAAGGTGACACAAGGTTGTCACGGTAATTTTGTCATGAATTTCTTGTAATGAAGGTGACACAAGGTTGTCACGGTAATTTTGTCATGAATTTCTTGTAATGAAGGTGACACAAGGTTGTCACGGTAATTTTGTCATGAATTTCTTGTAATGAAGGTGACACAATGTTTTCACGGTAATTTTGTCATGAATTTCTTGTAATGAAGGTGACACAAGGTTGTCACGGTAATTTTGTCATGAATTTCTTGTAATGAAGGTGACACAAGGTTGTCACGGTAATTTTGTCATGAATTTCTTGTAATGAAGGTGACACAAGGTTGTCACGGTAATTTTGTAAAGAATATCTTGTAATGAAGGTGACACAAGGTTGTCACGGTAATTTTGTCATGAATATCTTGTAATGAAGGTGACACAAGGTTGTCACGGTAATTTTGTCATGAATTTCTTGTAATGAAGGTGACACAAGGTTGTCACGGTAATTTTGTTATGAATATCTTGTAATGAAGGTGACACAAGGTTGTCACGGTAATTTTTGTCAAGGTTGTGACACAAGGTGTCACAGTAATGTATGAAAATAAATAAAATAAAGTATTTGCGAAGGATTTCGGGATTATGCCGTTTTGACGCTGCTTGATCAATGTAACTTGGCTAATAATTATCGTGTATGAGTTGCCCATGTGGCAACAGCGATTTGCGTATTTTTCTCCTATTTTGCGTGCCCTTCTAATCAAGACACAGTGTTAGTATGTTTTTTTTAATTTAAGGCACCTATCGGAGCTCATGGAAAGATTTGTAGCTGAATCAAAAGCCCTTTCTTCCCAAAATGAGATGACTGAGTACATTCCAGTGTTGCAATCTTCAATGGACCTATTTCAGTTTTACAAGAAGGCCCTGGACCAATGTTCAGCATTGTCAACGAAAGAGTCTATCCTATTGTTGGCAACTGTGTTTCAGAAATATTTGAGAGAGTATGCCGGAAAAGTCCTGCAAGGTAGCCTACCAAAGTAAGATCTCAAATCCCTTGATTGATTTGATAATATTCCTTGATTTGATTTTTGACTTAATGCATGATTTGATTGATTTAATCATTAAATCAAATGATTTGAAGTATTTTAAAGATTTTTCAATTAACCTCAGGTAATGAGTTTAATTAAATCTCAAGTAAGGGGTTTAATCTCATCTAAATGATTAATGTATATAATCTGAACCTAATTTAATCTTAAATGATTGACTTAATCATAATCTTAACACGATTTAATTTATTTAAGCATTAAGTCATATGATTTAAATCATAGTTGGTTAATATTTTAACTAGTTAATCTTACCTGATGGATTTAAGTGATTTTCGATTTGATGTTTCTGACATAGTTTTACGCAAACGTTGTACGTCTGTATTTTACCATCGTGGTTATGGCGTCAGGCATACCCTAGTGTTGAACGAACCCAAGCCCATAGTTACCGAAGACTTAAAAACGTGTATTGAAAAAACAAACTTCAAATGAAGAAATAGTCAGACGAAGGTGCGATACAAGCTGCTTTTCTATTCTTGAGTGTTAATTGTCCATTTCTACCTGTTTGAGTTTACATTTCTCAAGTTGGGTCATCCAGCGTATAGTTGATAGATTCGTCTGTTGATGCAGCTTTTCAAAAGTAATTTTCCAGAAGTTATTGTAATTAAATAACAATTAAGATAACCTTTCCCACGCTTTACTGGATGTTTCAAAAGCATTTTCCACGTAATTATCGTAATTATTGCAGAATCAGTTCATGAATATTTGTAAAAGGTAAATCTGCGAAAGAAAATGAATAAATAAGAACAAAAAGTAAAGATATGCAAAACACCGTTTAGCCGTTACTTTCACTTAGGAAGAACAGGTAAATACAATTGATGGAGCGCCCAACATTAAAGTCTATTGCTATTTCTACTTTCGTTTTTTTTTTAATTTCTTTGGTAAAAAAAGAAAAATCCAGCCGTGTTTTTTTTTAACTTTTTTTTTGTAAATAAAACAACGTCCTCGGTATGATGCTTCATTTCTTATGTTCGATTCACCTCTTTCTCATTTGTAGAACTAAAGGAAAATAAGGGTCTTTATTCATATGTAGGACTTGCTCCTCCGGCCAAACCTTGTAGAATTTCTGGCCTTTTCACGCTTGCCAGATTTTTGCTACTCTAAATAATTGCTTTGAAACCTAAATTGTTTTTTGCTGCATCCATAAAATTTATTTTTCTAGATATTCAGTGTTTAAGTTGTAGTCTAAATTGTCTAAATCTAAATTTTTTAGACAATTTCGGAAAAATCGAAATCGAAATTTTGTCTAAACTGTGTCTAAATATTTAATGTTGGATCATCATCTGATCATTCTCAAGAATGAAAAATAGGAAAACATACCTAACTCTTAATTTTTCAGGCCTTAAGCTAACCTATGTTAGCTTAGGGAAATCTTGGCAAGTTAAGTAAGCTAGGTAATTTATAGCTGGTAGGCCTACTGGATAGCGGATTCTGCTTCGATTGCCTTCCTCCACATTTAAAGAACCTTGAAAGACAATATCGAGCAATTTTAAGGCAAGCTAAAAAAAAAAAAAAAAAAAAAAGCCCCAGACACTTGATGGAGTTGGTGATTTTCATTTCGGCACTAGCACAGGTCGCCTCTTATGTTTCTCATGTAGATTTTGACCCAACCATTTAGTACGAGGTGGCGAACTCTATAAACAAAGTGACTCGGTCCCAATCAGTAGGCCTCATGCAAAATTGGTAAGTATTAGGCAGACCAATTTTACTGCAATTTGACTTATGTTTGCCAAAAATTTGGTCAAAAGATAATCCGCCAGTCGATAGCAAAATACGAAGAATAGGAAAACATACCTAAGTCTGAATTTTTAGGTCTTTTTCTGATGATTTTGGCTTTAATTTGTTTAGGCCTTAATTCAAGTACCAGACCAGGCTGTCGAATCCTTGCTGACCTTGGTGGGGCGTAATAGTAAAAGTCCTACCTGTAGCTTTTCAGTGTTTTTATCTGGATTATATAGGGTAAAAATGTCCCTAAGTTCTTGCCGTCAAGATGTCAACCGTAATAGATTGTTCAGCCAAACTCAACAAGTGTTGAGCCGTAATAGATTGATGAGGATTAAGAGTAGGGAGGGTCTCCGTACCCCTATCATAAGGACAGGTACCAGGAGGGGTTGATCGGATCTTAACACGCCTTAATGGAAAATAAGAGCAGTCTGAAGTAGTACTAGTATAATCAACAGGAAATAGTAACATAAAAATTGCTTCTTTTTTTAAACTAATGTTGTTGTTTTTTATAAAGAAAAGCGCTAAAATGGAAACGTTTGGAAATGCTGTGTTGAATTTTCTTCAGCCTATTGGGCTAAACTGGGAGAATTGCATGGGCATATGCACTAATAGATATGCTATGATCGTTTCAGAACATCGTGGAGCTGTAAGAGAAATTTAAAAGATAGCAACGAATGCCCTGCGTTGCCCATGTTTCAACCATGTTGTAAATCTTTCTATGGCAAAAACTTCTGTCTAGAGTATTTGAAACTGCATCGGAGTAATAAAAGATGTTTTTTGGTGCTTCTGCAAAGCACAATTATGTTTTAACTAGAGTAATGAAAGCACAGCATGTGTGAAACGCTCTGGATTGAAAGGTATGTTTCTTTAATGCAGTTTATGGTAGAGCTCCCTAAAATCGTGGAAGCTCTTGAGATCATCAGCGGCTGGGCAGAATGCACAACTGCAGCAAAAGCAAAATCCTTATTGACTGCTGTTACATCCTCCAATCTGATAGTAACCTCATGCTCTCGTAGTAACATATCAGGACTGATTTTACCGCTCAGTTGGCTATTTTAGCAGAAGAACTTGGACCTGATGTCTGCAGCAAGCCATGTTAACTTCTTACCCAGATGGATGTCAAGCATCGGTAAAGGGAAATTGAGTTCGAAACATTTGGAGAGGTAACTATTAGTAACGAGGCTAGATTTAGAAATAACAGTCCCAAGGATAGCGAAAAAGTAAACGAATTCTATGCACTATCAATTCTATCTATACCATTCAGTCAGGTCAGTTCCCACGTGGAATATTACAGACGGTCACTTTTTATTACTCTGTTGGAGACGGTCATTTTGGACTTCGAGTCATTTTCTGTAGAAACCCTGGACACTTTTAAGCTCATTATTTTTTGTCAATAAATTGTGTGGAAATGGACAAACAAAATTTTACTAATGATTCATGACTTGTGATGGCAATGCTGGTCAGTAATTGGTCCCCCCTCCCAATCGGTTTGTGAATCTGCCGTGACTGGAGAAGCGACAATATGGAAAATTCGGTGGTTTCGTCTGAGAGAACGAAATGCAGGCACACGTAAAATACCTGAAATATTAGGGGCAACTTTACAGAAACACAACTGCGATGCTGATATTTCCCCGAATATTTCAGCGCTCTTCTCCTGACTCTATCTGTCAGTGTGGCGTCTGTTGAACGACGTTTTGCTACCGTGAGAAGATTGAAAACTGGCTAAGAAAAAAAATGACGGAGGAAAGACTAACCGGATTTGCCCTTCTTGGTATGCACCATGATATTTTCATAGGTGTAAAAAAGTGTTATTGATAGATTCGCTAATAGTTGAAATAGGAAGTAAGAATTTGTTGAATATTATTAATAGTGTTTCTATAAATGTAGTTTTTCGGATAGCTTTAGAGAACAGACAGCTAAATGACGGATCCCATTAAGAATGGAAATTTTTCTCAATGAGCCCCTTCCCCACTCCAAAAATTCTGAATTCGCTCTTGATATTTAATGAAGAAGTAAGTCATATTTTACTGTATTTCAGGTTTGGAGCCAGTTTATCATCCCTTCCTCTAACAACCTCTGGGTTCATTCAAAACTTCCAAATTATGCTCAAAGAGGGGGATGTTTCTAAACTTACCAAATTAGAGGTGAGTCGGACTTGCTGCATCCTTACCACATCAGAGTATTGTCTGGAAACAAGTCACCAACTAGAAGAGAAATTGAAAGAGAAAATTGATTTGAATGTTGCAGATAAGATTTGCTTTAGTGCTGAGATTGATATTTTTGGAAGGTATGTTGTTCATGAGCTTGGGTGTAGTTGGGATTTTTTCTTGAGAGTTATTTGCCAGCTAGGGGGAAGGGGCAAATTTACTACCCTCTCTTAGAACATAGAAGTCAACTCAATTTTTAGGATTTTTCCTGTGGGACAATATGATTCGCTTTTTGTGCTAAGATTAATTTTTTTAAGTGTTTATTCATAAGCTTGGGAATCTTTCAGGGGAGCTTTGAGCCAGCTAAGGGGAGGGGAAATTTTATCATCTTCTCTCAGAACACAGAATGAAACTTTTACAACATAAAAAAGGTAACGGATTTCAAAAATTAAAAAATTCAGTAAAAGTGTTGCCTGGCATTCCGGCGATAGGTAGTATGCCAATACGGTAGTGCCGGTAAAAGGGAGCATGGCGATAAATAGTTAATTTCCTTATTTTCAGAAATTATGATTCTGCGTCTGTCGGTGTGATTTTCCCTATGCTCTTAGGAAGTATCTTCAAATGCATATGTGTAGCATTAATTGTACATAACTGGAATAATAATCTTATTTTAGAGTTTACTAATGTCATTCACTCTTAGCTCTGGAAACGATCGAATGGAAACTCATGCAACGGGCGCCTAAAAACCTCAAATCAAGCGATTATTTCTCATTTTATGGCTAGTCTGGTTCTCAAAGAAGAATATACGCTATTATTCCCCTTTTTTTTCTGAAAAATTGCCAACTCTGAGAAATCATGTACACCAGACAACACGTATCAAACATGGCGGAACTTTGCCAAGTGCGGCAGTAATTAATTCCACAATTTTGTGTCGATTTTTGTCGACAAAACCCCTCCCAATTCAAGAATGTTAGCAAACTTTGCTAAAATTCGAATTGTGCCAAGCGTGATGGAAGTGTACGCCCAGGTGGCGTGCAGCCCTCGTTTTTTCCTACTGTTGCCTTGCAGGCATAATGACATAATGACTGACAGGCTTCTGGTATAATGATAAGTTGTTAGGTGAATAGGTGAATCCTTAAGGTTAATGTCCCTCTGAAACAAGCGATTTTGCGACATGCCTGTTACTGTAAATTACTCCAAAATCACAAGATGCTTTTAACATTGGATTCATTCGTCGTAGATCTATCCATTCACCGAACCAGAATTTCGATTTCACTTTGACTTTCTGTTGCAGAAAGATTTAAAATTGTCAAAAAAAAATTATTAAAATTGTTACTTTTTCAACAGTTTTTAAATAAAACTCAAAGTATTTTCAGTTTAAAACCCCTGTACCCCAGATTCGAAAATTTTAATTCGGTAGATAGAGCTGAGTCTCAGCTATTGAGTGATAGCAAAATTGTTGTTTTTGCTGATACATTTAAACGATAGAAGGGTTAAAAAAAAAACATACTAAAAATTGCAAAGTGAACATAAACATACGAAACATACGGAAATTAAACATACGGAAATTACCATAAATAACATTTGAAAAGTCAGAGCGTCATTTGCGCTTTGTTGATCGATCTGTATTTTTGACAGTGTGATTTTTAGTTGACCTAACGTCTGCAACAACACAACATCAAAATGAATCTACAATGCTAGTCAAGGTTTAAAAACAATAAGGGGCTTTTTTTCACTCATCAATGTGCTAAGATTTTACTTCTTTGGTCGTTTTTGTGCAAACGTCATCATTCTGCTCTGATCAGCGGTCTGAGAACAATGATGAGTAGATCATCAAAGTTCTCTCATCATTGTTCTATATGTCAGAAAGACGGCGTCTTTCACACTTTTTGCTAACATCAGTGAGCTGTAAGATCTTAGAACAAAGATGAGTTAAAAAACGATAATCTTTGCAGAAAGATGTAAGATCTTAGTGCTAAAAAACGGGCCTATAGTTAACGTAAATAAGAGTCTCCCCCCTGCCCACTCCAGTGCATGGATAATAGGCAGAACATATATTAATCAAGAATCCACAAAAAAACACCTTGTCATATTTCGTAATTATACTTTATGTTTCTGCTTGTTAACGCTAGATGGCGCAAACTGGCAGGCTAAAACTAATGGCACGTCATCAAGTAATTGATGGCAGTGTGAATGAGAGACAGAAGGAATTAATATTCTCAGAAACCTTTTTAAAAATTTAGTCCCCTCTCACCTTTTTTCTGCCTCTTTCATGTTTCAATATTTATTTATTTTTTATATTATTTTATTTATTATTATTATTATAATTTTGTTATATTTTTTATTTTTATAAAAAAATAAATTAATAAAAAATTATAATAATGAAATAAAAATTATAAAAATTATTGATAATAAATTAATAATAAATTATAAAAAAATTATTCTATTATATTATATTTTTATATTTATTTTATTATTATTATATATATTATTTATTGAATATACAAATATTTATTTGTTACAGTATAATTGGGAACTGCATTCGAATTCTTATACAAGATGTAGAAAGCTCCGTAGATCCAGCATTGCAAGCTATGGTAAAAACCAATTGGTCGGGGGTTGAAGCAGTTGGTGACACGAGCGCTTATGTCTCTGCTATTATTGGCCATATTCGATCCAAAATCCCGCCAATCAGAGATGGACTGGCAACTTCAAGGAAATATTTTGCGCTGTTTTGTTCAAAGTTTGCCACGTAAGTCAAGAGTACTGTTGTCGTTTGAAAGATTCTAAGAGTTATTTGTAATATATTTTCCTTAGCGCTTTTTGCAGGTAATGAGCCAAATTACAAATTGCTATGTTGTGAGAGATATCCTCGAAGAAAAAATGATTGTTAACCTAATGTTAAACCTTAGTTTAACCTTGTTAAACTAAGGACCAATCCAGCAGCAACATATGGCCTTTCAAAGCTGTGTCTACTCCTCCTCTAGCCCACTATATCCACAGCCACACTCTTTGTTTTATACTATGAAGCTGCCACTTCTTTATATATTTTCTTCTACCTCTCTCTACCTCATCCTAGGACATTCTGTTTCTTGTTATTTTTTTTAGGGGGGGGGGTGTTTGTTCATTTTTAAATAATGTCATATACATGCATGCAGTGAATCACTGCTTTATGTCTTTTCTCTGAATTAAAGTTGTTTTGTGTCTATAAAGAGAATGGTGTTCATCTGATATCCACACATAGCCGGATTACTGAAAAGTTGCTGATAAAGGTTTGTGTTGCCAGCGTGATTTTGTAACAAGGAAAGACACTGGAACACTGGAAAACACTTACACCGGAAAGGCGAGGTACTGGTATCGCTGTATTTATTTGTTTTATCTTTATCTACTCTAAGAACCAAAATTACAATATTATTTATACTTCTTTTCAGAGAAGCCTCTGAATAAGGCCGTATTCAAGAGGAAGGTTACCGGGTTTGAACCCCCCGAAATTTTCGTCCAACTTGTAAAAAAGTAACAAAAATGCATATAAACAATAATTTGATTCTTTTTTAAATTTGTGCCCGACTCGTAAAAAAGTAACGGTAATGCAAATAAAGAAGTTTTCTATGCATTTCGTATTTTTTTTTTGTCCCCGCAAAAATTTTTTACTTAAAATTTTTGTAAGCAATATTAGATGGTTAGTTCAGCAATTTTTGAGTTGAAGAAATGCAGCGCGCATAGAACGTAAATGCGTTTTAACACCACACTGGCTATTTTTTTATTCCTAAATTCGCTATAACAGGTACAATTAAATATCTGATATGCCGCTTGTCTTTTATCGAGGCTTTTTGCAAAAAAAAGTTTTTGTCGTTTGAAAAAAATGACAAAACTGAGCGAAAAGACATATTTTGGTAAGGAACTTCGCCAGGCCGTTTGTCAAGCAGCGTTTACAGAGTCCCGTGTTCTATTGGGAAGTTCGACATTGGCAGAAACAATTGACAGCTGGGTAAGGACTACATAAAGACAATATTACAATGATAAATTCCTAAGGAAAATAATGATGATGATGATGATTATTATTGTGATTTTGTCTTGACCCTCCGCGTTTTTGAAATATTTTGTTTCCAGTCCTAGAATTTTTTCGTATAAAATCGTCAGTAAAGTTTTTCTTAAAAACTATTGAAGAATTTTTGACAAACGTAGTTCAAAAAAGTGATATAAGCGCTATATCAGTGAATTCTGTCGTAGGACTGCCTCCGTAAGAAATTCATGGCACATAAATTTTTAAATATATGAAAAATTAGAATACCTGGGACTAAAACCGTCTTTGAGTGACAAGAAACAATACAAATAAATATAATATTAAACGATAAAGAATAAAACTATGCTCAAAACAGCAAGATGCGGTTGTAGAGGACTGTATTTGGAGTAAGAACCGCCCTCTTATTTTATATTATGTGTTTCCCTTGAGAGCTAAACTTTTATTTTTTCAAAAGAGCAAAAAAAAAGATAAACTCTGTCAAAAAGTACAGGATAGTGTGAAGATAGTGTTAACTGGGGGAGGTTCATGGATCCGACCTTCCTAAACTCCTACGTGTGTGCCATAAGAGCACCCAATTTGACTATCGTGGCTTCTAGTCAAGTTTTCTGTCCTATCCAAAGAATATGGTAAACTTTTAAGATTGGAAACTGGCGCTAATTTTGAAAAATCACCAAGGCTTTCTAGCATTTAGGGTTTCTTGGTATTTTTTAGTGAAATAATGTGGCAAAATCGGGGTAAGAAAAACTAGTGCAATAATAAGCATCTGACGTCAGTTTTTGAAGAAATCTTTACGAAATTCGAAAAAGGCTAAATAAAAGTAAATGCTAGATGGTGCTGGTAATCTTCTTCAACAGTTACGCCAGTTTCCATTCTTTTAGGCTACCAAAATGCTTAGGATTCTATCAAGAAACTGTTTTTTTCATTAGAATTTTTGAGTTCAGATTATTTAGGCAATTTTTAGATATTTTGCTCCTTCTTGCATTAAACTGATAATCTGTTTCATCTGTTTTGACTCTTTTATACCCTAACTATGCATATAAATGAATTAATTTTAATATCGCTTATTAAGGAAAGAAATTGCAGGAACAACATCTTTTCTAATCGCCAGGGCCATTTCAAAGACAATAAAAAGAAGGGAGTCCAAGTAAACTCACGTAAAAAACACAGGGAGGTTTCCTTTCTCCTAATATTTCCTTTCTCCTAGACAATAGGGAGAGGGGGTCCAAATAAATCCACGGAAACGAAAAAGGAAATTTATCTTCCTCCTAATATTTCTTTTCTCCTAGACAATACGAAAAAGGGAGTCCAGATAAATCCACGGAAACAACAAAGGAGAGTTTCCTTTCTCCTAATATTTCCTTTCTTCTAGACAATACCAAGAAGAGAATGGATTCCAAATAAATCCACGGAAACAACAAAGGGTGCTTTCCTTTCTCCTAGACAATACGAAGAAGAGAGTCCAAATAAATCCACAGAAACAACAAAAAAGATATTCCTTTCTCCATTTTATTTTGTTTTAACCAAACAACAGCAATATATACACTGCAAGAGATGTCAAAATTTTGGACACACGACCTTCTTCTAATGCACTAAGCGAAACGATAAATATTAAAAACCGTAATAAATATCAAAAGAACAAAAAATAAATAAAATCATAATTCTCCCTAAAATCTATTATACCAATGTTATAACCAATCGAACTAATCAAATTCATGCTTAGAAAACAATGATCTCGTAAGATTTCCAAACCGAGATCCTTCGAAATTTTTAAGGATCTTAGAAAGTTTTTGGGGATTAGGGATTTTAGGGAACTCTAAGCAACTTTGTCTGGTGATCATTTATTAGCACTAAATTTAACTTTAGTTTGACATTCGTGTCATTCAAATAGAAAACTTTGGAAAAGCTTTTTGGTATCTCTAGAATTTTACATCTATATAAATATAAAAATATATGTATATAAAATTTCTATAAAACTGTTAAATATATATAATTAAATTTAAGTAAGCTTTTTGGTATCTCTAGAATTTTATGTCTATATAAATATAACAATATATCTATATAGAATGTCTAAAAACCATTAAATGTTTAAAATTAACTTTGAGAAAGCTTTTTGGTATCTCTGGAATTTTATATCTATATACATATAATAATATATCTATATAGAATGTCTAGAAAACTGTTAAATATATATAATTAAATTTAAGTAAGCTTTTTGGTATCTCTAGAACTTTTGAAAAATGGAATTTTGGATCTGCTTTTTGCTGTTCTTTTCCTTTCATGGAAAAACCTTCTGGAGTCTCCTTCGGTCTCCTTTTTTGGTAGATTTCACTTTTTCTAAACATGCTTTAAATTTTCATCAAGACCGACAGACAGTTCCAATTAGTACTATCATTAACATAATAATTACGCAATTACAATTTACACAATTAATAATATTATTATTAATATACAATTAATAATAATTTACATAATTACAATTTTACAAAACTAAAAACAAGTAGAACTGAATAAAGAGATTAAGTTTCCATATGAAATTACCGTGTGAAAGGCTTGGTGTTGGGGGTGGACGTCCTCCCCCAACACGGAGATTTCCTTCCGTTGGGGGAGGACCCCCTCCCCTTGGAGGAGAACGGCAAGATGTTTCATTTAGTTTTTTTTCGTAGTATTATGGTTACTTGAAGTGTGTCCAGTTGGGCTGCTAATTAATATTAGAAAATTGAGTAGGTGACATCTAAAGTTAAAATTAGACGTATTTTGAAAGTAAAATTTGTCGTCATTGAGAGGAGAAGAAGTGGGATTAAAAAAAAAGAAGAGAGAATAAGATTCCATTTAGCCTTAAAACGAAGACTTCGTAGACATGTTTCAATAAAATCGTTCTATATTCTTACCTTGGAAGGCCAGTGACCATTCCAAATAAGGATTGTGCAAAGATTCTGATCTTCAGGGTCTCGGTGCTTAGTCACCCTCCAACTTTGTAAATATAGGCATGTTGCATCTCTTTCAACATTAAATAGTTTATTGAATGGTATTAAAAGATCAGATGACTGCTTAAATCAAACTGAGGGGGGATATAAAATTGGGTGAGGGTAAATATTACCACTAAAAAATGACACCCGTGAGCATAGCCAAGCTGTATTGGCTTTACTCTAATTAGGCTTTCAAGATTTTTATCACTTTTACCGGACCGTCCTCTGTCTTGGTTTAACTCACGGGAATTATAAAAATAAAGGATTGTTCAATTTGAGGATAATAGATTAAAAAAATTGACTAGAACTTTAAAAGACTTCTGGCCTGTGGCCAAACTTTTCGACCATACGTTTCATACTATGATTTCCGGTCATACGTTTCAAACTATGACTTCCGGCCATAATTTTCTCTTACTCTCCTTTAGTTTTAATGTATGAAAAGAAGACGTTAATTGTGCTGTCATTCAATAGCTGAGATTCAGCTCTACCCACCTACTATTTATTTTCTGGATTTTATTTTCTTTTTGATTATTTCCGTACGTGTTGAAATAAAGCCCAGACAGTAATCATGATCTTTTCTTTTTTTTGGTAACTTGTGCCGAAAAAGGAAATAAAATTCAGAAAGACTTTGTTTTCAATTTTTGAAAAGTTCAAAGAATTTTTGAATTTCTGATAAAGCATTTACCAGAAGAACTTCCCATGACATTTCCAATATAATAAGGGCCAGAAATAAATTGCCTGAATCTTGGCCTAACACAAGAGTGCCATTAGAGGAGGATCGTGGCCTCATCAACCCCCTCCCCAGGAAAATCGAAATCCATAAAAAGTACCAAAGATGTGACATTTAGAGAAATATGATGTCTTCCTAAAAAAAAACAAAAAAAAAAAAACTTTAGACTTCTCCCCCGGAATAATTTCCACGGGCTCAACGCCTTCCCCCTTTGGTAAAAACCTGTTGGCTCCCTTGTCCAACAAATCATGTATAGACTCTGAAAAAACGGCACTTTTTTTAATTTTATTTTTGAAATTTGGTGTACATGGTTTTTAGATTGAAAATACGTTGAAAATTGCTTGAAAATCGTTGAAAGATTTTCCTAATTTTAAATTTTCCCAATTTTCCTAATTCCTAATTTGTTAATTGGGAATTAGGAATAAATAATTATTAATTAAATAAATTAATTAATTAAAAGTACAATGATAATTATGGTTTGGTGAGTAAGTATCTTGTCCTTTAGGTGTATGTTACATCTGCGGGGTTGTCTCAAATTTGCTTGTTTCGGAGGGAACCTTAGTTAAAAACATGTGAGGGATCTATGCACGTGGATCTTAAAGGTCTACCCCCCTCTCTGAGCCTACATTTTGTCCAAAAATAAATCTCCAGAATTCGAATTTTTAAATTATCAAACAATTTTTTCCATCATTACCCTCCCCCTCCATCCAAAGATTCTGCTTGAATGCCTAGAATGTTATACCCCTTTTGATTTCAGAGATCTTTTAGGGGATGGTATTAGAATATCAGATAACTACTTTCATAACTTCCTCTCTTTGAGGGTTCGCTTCGAGGTTTCTTCTTCTCTTTTATATTATTCCTGCTCAATGGCTTGAGCTCTCTCTTTCGGGGCATTTATGTTCAAATATATGCCCAGAATTTGCATTTTCAAATTGGATTCGAATCTGAGTTCGCATTTTCGAATTATCAAACTATTTTCTTTTATCAGTACTCCCTACCAAAATATATATATATATATATATATATATATATATATATATATATATATATATATATATATATATATATATATATATATATATATATATATATATATATATACATACATATATATATATATATATGAGCTCTCTCTTTCCGGGCATTTATGTCCAAGTATATGCCTAGAATTTGCATTTTCAAATTGAATTTGAATCTGAATTCGCATTTTCGAATTATCAAAAAAAATTCTTTTATCAGTCCCCCCTCTCCAAAATATATATATATATATATATATATATATATATATATATATATATATATATATATATATATATATATATATATATATATATATATATATATATATATATATATATATATATATATATATATATATATATATATATATATATATATATATATATATATATATATATATATATATATATATATATATATATATATATATATATATATATATATATATATATATATATATATATATATATATATATATATATATATATATATATATAAAAAAAAAAAAAAAAAAATATATATATATATATATATATATATATATATATATATATATATATATATATATATATATATATATATATATATATATATATATATATATATATATAAAATAACGCTTATCAACCTAGGATGTTATATCTCTTTTGGTTTCAGGGATCGTTTAGGGGGTTGTATCAAAAAAGATCAGATGATTGCTAAAATCAAAAAATTTGTGAGTTTATATTTCAGACTTGACGTCATATAGCAGCTTTGACAACTTCCTCTTTTTGAGATTTGTTTTGAACGTTTTTCTGGCTCATTGGCGTGAACTATCTCTTTCAGAACATTTATATCCAAGTATATGAGCTGTATATTTAAGTGTAAATCTACGAGCACGGCTGGCGCTGAACAATTGCTGCTTGACACACATTCAATGAAAACAGTTCTTCTGGATCTACCATCTATTGGATCTGAAGTTAGTAGGAAACCCCCAGCGAGGTTTGTTATGTCTTTCGGCAAACGTTTGTTTATTTCAGTGTTTATTCTGCTTTGTTAATTTTCACTCCAGTTTTTTTTTTGCTTGTTTGGTTTTCCCCACTGAGGACGGCTTGGCCGTCCTCAGTGCGTCCTAGCCGAAATATCTAAGGGTTCTTGCGAAATATCTGAGGGTACTTGACGAAATACCTGCTTTTGTTGTTTTGCTTCGTTTTTTTGCTTCTATTTTTTTATTATATTATATATTTCATTATATATTATATACTATTATATATTTATTATATTATATTATATATTTTATTATATATTTATTATTTTACTATATTTTTTCTTTTGTTATATACCTTTTTTTCTTGTATTTTGTCAAATGCTATCTCTTTCCCTTTTTCAGTCAATTAATTTGTAGTAGTTAGTTAGAGTATATTCTAGTAGTAGTATTCTAGAAAGATATAGTATATTCTTAGAAGTATATTCTATTTAAAAAAGATCTTGAAACACGGTTCAGGCACGTACGTAGATTAGGAACTTTTGGGCTCGAGCCCCCTCCCAAAAAGTTTAGGTTTTTATGGTTGTCAAAGTCTTGAATTTTCAAAAAAAAAAAATATATTTTATCATTTTTGCTTCTTTTCGGAATCTGAAACTTCATTCGAAATATTTGACCCCCTCAATAATAAGTTCCTGTATACAAGTTTAAAGGAAGTAGTACTCAAGATGTCAGTTGTATGAATAATGCCAGTTGTGGGTGTAGAATAATGCGCTATTCAAAATGATGAAGATGATGCAAAGTGATGCATTCATTAAAACGCTATGATAGAGACCGGGAGCGGGAAAGAGTGAGAGAGAGAGGGAAAACAAAGGAGATTGGAAAGTAGCAGGAAAAGTGAAGGAGAATGAGAAACTGAAGGATACACTTACAAACCAAACGAAATAAATTAATATAAATAATAAAAGCTGATTTGAGAAAAAAGAAAAATAGACAGAATAACAAAAATCAAGACGAATAAAACAAATACAAAACAAGTAAAATAAAAGCTTTTTAAAAAAGTATTGAAGGACAAGAAATAGGCATCCCCATAAACGCCATTGCAAATTACAGATGTCACTGTCTCAGGGCTGGCAGAGCATGAATATTTCAAAATAGGTTTTTCTCTTAGACCTGTTTGAACCCCTCTATACTATACTTTACTATACTATACTATACTTTTCAACTTACGTAGTTTCATAATAACGCAATTCCTCTATTTCTAAGACCATAACTCTTCATAGAGGAATTGTCTACAATTTGTTTTGGGTGCCCCTTTAACTGACCGTATACCAAACATTAAGAGGTACAGAAATGTGGTTTTGTCCTGCTTTCTAGGGCTATAATGAGAGAAGGATTGATATGGCTAGAACACGTTTTGCAGATGAAGGATGACAGATTGTCAAAGATAACCCTTGTCGGCCATCCATCGTGGCCTAACCAAAAGCAGTTTGTCCCTGAGAGGGGCTAGAAAAGGTGGTAAGGAAGGGTTTAAACGAAATTGGAAGCTCTTGGAAAGGGCGTAAAGAGGGAAGCTTTGAATAGATTGGGATGGAGAAGGAGCGTGCGCAGACGTGTTGAGATGCAGGCGGGTTGGTGCTGCCGTGAGTTGTTAGGTTTTAGAAATTACTGTTTGGAAAGGGAGGATCTACAGGGTACTGCATCTTCAAGCACACTTCTACCTTCCTAAAGAGCTTTGTACGTATAATCGGACGTATGATTTTTTTTTTATCAAATTTTTTTTCAAAGCTCCAAAAGGGACAAAATACTGATCATCCTATGATATTTTTGGTTTCCAAAAGGGACAAAAGACTGCTAATCCTATGATATTTTTGATATTTTTGATATTTTGATGTATTTCTGATATTTTTGGTTTCGAAAAAGGACAAAAGACTGATCATCCTATGATTTTTTTGATATTTTTGTTTCTGATTTTTTTGATATTTTTGTTTCTGATATTTTTGGTTTCCAAAAGGGACAAAGGACTGATCATCCTCTGATCATTATTAACCAATTTGTGAGTGATTTTTTTTAACAAAGGAGAAATTCCTGCAAGCTTCTTTCTGGACGTTTAAAAAAGGTTCGAGCATATTTTTCATTGAATTTGTTTTCTAAGCTTGATAAATTTGGTGTTCATGGGAAGGCATTGGATTAGTGAAATGATACATTTCTCATAGGACACAAGTAACTTCAGTTAATAATTATTTTTCTTCTTCCTTCCACTATAGTCATCGGTTGGTATCCCTCAGGGTTCAAGTATGGGCCCGTCTTTTCTTTCTTCTTTATATTAACAATCTGTGTGAAAGCATCCTGTTGCGTTGCTATTATGAACCGGTTGAAAAATTGAATTCCTTACTCAGCACTTTAAGTTACTTCATTTTAGTTTAGTACAATCTAATTTCGATTATGCAGGATTGATTCACCTAAAAATTATACTAAATACTCTACAACTTTAGATAAGTCGATATTTGGTTAGTTCTTTTCCGTTTTGCAAAATCCCTTCTACGGTCTCCCTCGGGGACCTTCCAAAAATATAATCAGTCGGTAGCTGAAAGGGTTGTATTTATCGACTACTTTTTAAAATACTTTGACAGAAAATTTTATTATTTTAAACAAATGTAAAGGTTACTTTGGTACCATTTAGTACAGTTTTTTTTTTACTTTGGTACAATGTCATCTTTATTTTGCAGGATTAAATAAATAAATTGGTTCTTCTAAATACTTCTCAGTCTAATCTTATTCTGCTTCAAAAGATACAGAATGAGGCCGATTGTGCCCTTTAAGTCATTTCTAAAGCCTCCTTCCAAAATATATTTTGCATCCTGGTAGTTTAAATAAATTGATGCCTCTGAGGACAAGTACAAAATACCGCTTAAATTGATTTTTTTTTTTTTAATAAATAACGGTACTGGTGTATTATATCTAACACAGCGCTATAGATTGTACAAGGAAATAATGGAAACCCGTCAAACGGGTATTTGCAAGAGATAAATGGATTGCAAAGCTTGATTGTTTATTGCGTTTACAATATTTAAACTGTTGTTTTTGGGGTTTAGGGGAGGGAAGGTACCTAGGTTAGGTTAGGTTACGTGTTTAAGTTGCTTGTATCCTTTAAGTCATTTCTACAGCCTCCTTCCTTTTTTTTAAATAAATGAACGACAGAATCGTTATATACAATTGTGTAGTCGATAAATACAACCCTTTCAGCTACCGACTGATTATATCCTTGGAAGGTCCCTGAGGGAGACCGTAGAAGGGATTTTGCAAAATGGAAAAGAACTAAGCAAAATATCGACTTATCTAAAGTTATTGACTTATTATGTTATTATTTTAATCAAATGTGAAAGTTACTATAGTACAATTTAGTACATTTTTTGTTCACTTTAGTGCAATCTCATTTTTATTATGCAAGATGAAATAAATAAAATAAATCGGTTCACCGAATTACTTCTCAGTCTAATCTTATTCTGCTTCATAAGGAAAAAAATCAACGACAGAATCGTTATATACAATTGTGGATATTCTCCCCTTGAGTCTTAGTGCCCAGTTTTCTATATTTTTGTTTAAAGTTAAACTCGACCATAGAGCTCTTCCGAGGTTCATTTTTATCAAATGAACCTGTGTTCTTTACATCCCAAAACGCCCGTTTCTACTTGATCTGGATCTCGTCTATTAACTCCTTCTCAAGAATGCGAGAGGTCAAGATTTACAGTATGCTATGTGGTTCCTTTGAATTAGTCAAGGTTTGTTACACCTATAGATGTTACGTTGTCGCGTGCTGACATTAGATCTCAGTTCAGAACGTTGCTCTTACAAGGCTTCAAAAATTGAAAATTTATTTTTGGCGAAGGAAGGTGTTTTGTATTTATTATTTGTGTTATTTTGTTAATGATTGGATCAGACCTTTCTGCACTCCGTGTCCACTGTTGCCTGATAATTGATATTGTTATGATATTATTGTCTCGAATGGACGTGTGTTGACGGTAGGGCGGAGTGGCATATCGATGCTTTTTCTTCTTAAAGTAGTTTAGCCAAAAATAATGTTGTTTTTCAGTGATCACGTGTATCGTTTTTTTTTTTTTTTTTTTTTTTTTTTTTTTTTTTTCCGCTCTCTGCCAACGGAAAAATGTAAAGTTTTGTAATTTATTGTTATTTATAATAAAGAACCCAATCCAAACATCCATTCTTGTAAGTGGTATCGGCCAATAAGAGACAATAAAGTCAAATTCAAACCCAAAAGTCAAAATAGGTTAAACCCAAAAGTCAATGAAAGGTCAAGGCTGTTCTTGACTATCAAATATATGACCATATCCCCAGCGAAACATTCAATCTTGCAATTGGTATCCGCCAATAAAATCTAATTCAACCCCGAAAGTCAAAATAGGTCAAATTCAAAGAAAGGTCAAGGTTGTTCTTGGTTATCAATCACCAGATCATCTCCTAATCAAAACTTTTATTCTTACAAGTGGTATCGGCCAATAAAGACAATATGGGTTACTAAAGACCAATAAAGTCCAAGTCAAACCAGCAAGTCAAACCAGTAAATAAGAGTCAACGCAAAAGTCATAATTAAGAGTCAAACCAAAAAATTCCTAAATTCGTCACTTATGTGGAATTCCCGTTATCAGAGATTGTGTTGTTGTAATTGTAGTCTCCAAGGCCAATGATCTGCCGGAACGACCCACGAATTTTTGTGCCTGGTAAACATAAAGAAATGATAGCTTATTGGAACTCATGAACTGGGGCTATACCCTCCATACAAACCGTGCCAAGTGTTAGACCTTCATATTCTGTGATGTTTAAAGTATTTGGACAGTTTGAAGTCAGAAAACAATTCTTACTTCATACTATGCGGAATAATTGTACCAAATACATTTTGCATGCAGACCCGCTATATTTCATCACGGTTCTTTTACAAATATTAGCACATCGGAAGAAAGAAAACACTCTGTGAATTCTTTTTGTCCCGAGGTAAAAGGCGATGTAGCTGTAGCTGAACTTAAGCGACTCAGCCAATGAAAGAAGAGTCGTCTTTGGTCAAAGGAAGCCTCTAGCTCCTATAAAAGGCTTAGCTTCATATATTGACCTCTGTGAAATTGCCCGCTTTTATTGTTGTAGTTAAGAACGTCAAATTGGACGAAGATGATTTCACGGAGATTAGACCTTGATTTCAAAGTTCAGTCAATAATCATATTGAGACACAATCAAAGACAACGCTCAGATCGCTTTGTGCAACTTAAGAATTTAAATTAGAATCAGAGTTTTTTTATTCTTGAGCCGAAAGTCAGAAAAACTGGAGAAATAGTCATTACATTAATCAGTAATTAAACTATGGCAATTAAAAACGAATAGATTAATAAAAAAGAAAAGAATTCCGAAAAATAAAATTAAAGTCACGTTAAAACTTAAGACGAACAGAAATAAAGACCTACAATAATTCAAATTAGAACGACCAGATTTTACTATAAAAAAAAATTAAACCCAAAACAGATAGAAATGAAAAAAAAAGCAGATCAAATCTAAAGATAACAGATACTGATATAGATGAATAAATAAATCCTAAAACGAGTAAAAATTAAATAGAATACCCATGCTAAATTTAAACGAAAAAAAAATTTCGATAAAGAGGATCTGGCTATCACCCCCCACCCCTCCCTTCATAATCGTAAGCCGTCTAAAGTCTTTTGTGCATTACTGAAAACAAAATATATTTTAAACATTTTTTGTAATTATAGCATTTAAAAGTGAAGAATTTACTGTTAAATAAAACCTTGGACCTTTAATTGCAGAAATTTTCAGGAACTAACACCATTCTGTATTTATATTAAATTTATTTTCATTAGTTCTTTCCAGACATCTTTTTTATTATAGTGATATTTTTTTCCAGATGTTTTGAAAAAGTAAAGCAGACTGTTCAAAATACATGTAGTTTTCTATATATCGCAGATGAAGCAATAGGCTTTAGGGGTGAGGGGGGGGGTTAAGGTTAGGGAGGATGAGGAAGGATTAGCCAAACTCTTGTTTGTATTTTTGGTACTTGTGCATTACACGGACACTTCTATATACTGCTAAAGAAGTCGAGTTTGGTTAATGCTAATGAAATGAAATAAAATAGGATGAATATATAATAGTTTATAAACAAATTTGGGCTATATATTTTCACACTAGGGAGGGGGGGGGTAAAGCATTCCATATATTAAATACGTAACCTAACCTAACCAGAGACAGATACCCGGTTATAACGGCTTATGAACAAAATCATAAGAATTACATAAATGGCGAATCCCAAATTGTAATTTTAACATTTATATTAGATCACCCGTTTCACTCAGTTCCACTCAACTGTTTTAGTACCGGGTATCTGTCCCGATATCTGTAGCATCTCCCCTTTGAAATTCCGTATACAGTATATAAAAGTGTCCGTTTAATGCACTTGTACCGTTTTTTTTTATTTGACTTGAATTTTAATTTTTATTTTGCTTGTTTTAGAATTTATTTATTCATATATATCTGTATGTGTTATCTTTACAGTTGATGTGATTATTATTTTAAAATCTGTTTGTTTTAGGTTTCATTTCTTCTTCGATAATAATTTCTGGTCATTAGAGTTCTAATTATTATAGAACTTTGTTTCTGCTCGTCAAAAATTTGAAATTGCTCTTTAATTTTCTTTGAAAAAACTCTTCTTTGGAAAGTTTTATAAAATTAATTCCTTGAAATGTCGTAATATACTAATTTTCAGAGTGGTCCTTGTATAATTAGAAAAATCAGAATTCTAGAAAAACTAGTGTTTTACTAAAAACCACGCCTGTATGAATTTGTCAGAGCTGCGTCACTGGGTTTTTTAGCGACTTTTAAAAAGAGCACTAGAACTTTCAATTTCTAATCGAGTGAACCCCCTCCAAATTTTTGTCATTTTTTATTAGTGATTTTAAATCGATTGGCCATCTCAGAATTTCAACTTTTTGGAAATTTTTTTTTTTTTTTTTGCGTTAAAATATGGCAGAAAATGCCGATTTGCTGTGGCACAATCTTCTTTTTTTCTTCAAAAAGGCACTTTTCCGCTCGAATAAGCCTTACTCCGTTTTTTGGGACCATTGGTACGATATAACCAGCTCTATGGGGGGGGGGGCAGAATAACCAAAAGAAAACGTATTCATTCTCTTTCTTCTTTGACAAAATGCAATATTCCACATTTACATAGATGGGAGCTTCAATACGCTGCAGTTCGGTTTTCTGGTATGTTGAATTTGAGTGGTGTGATTCCCATCAAGGTCTGATGTTTTTCCCCTTATTCGAAACTGGAGAAAATTGTCTGAGGCTTAGAATTTTTAGTGGGTAATAATAAACTTAATGAAGTTGTTTATATTCAGTTCATCATAAAAATCCGATTCCTCTGATACATAGATTATTATGGAATTTGCTGTTGCAGTTTTTTTTATAGTTTCGGTTACTATTTGCTCAAGTCTCTCCTTAATTACAATTAATTATTGTGAACTGTTTGAAAGTAATATTTATCAGCAGCGTTGAAGCATGCGCGTTGATTTGTAAAATGTATACTAAAAATGTATACTACTGTAAAGTATTATTTCGAATATAAATTCGAGAAGCCTTTTCCTAGTGTCTCGTTTCTAACAGAGTTGGCTATGTATATGTCAACGATAGCTTCTCTAGGGGGTCTTTTAGGTAGGACCACAGCTTATCGTGTGAACGTTTTATTCCCAGGCCAGTGAATAGCCAATGGCTGGAACTTCCGTTCCAAGAGAATTCAGGCAAAATGTATACTGTGAGAGTTAGTCCATCTTTCGCCTTCGTCTTAGTTGTATGTTTTTCTGCTACATTATCTTCACTGCATGTGTATTCTCACGTTATCAAGTAAAAACCATATACTGACGTTAATGCTATTGATTAATTTTGAGAATTTACGTAAACCGTTAAATCAGCCAATATAAAAGCATATAAATAAAGAGGTTTAGAGATAAGAAGTTTTATGCTATTATGCTCCATAACGTCAAGCTTCGTGACATAGAGTATTCGGCATCTTTAGATTCAGGTTGTCATAGGTCAAGATTGCTTAACCGAATCTCCCCTAAATTTTTACAGAAGTGTATGCCAAGGTTAGCTCGTAATAAACCATTAGGGTCCGAGTCACTGCCAATTACCGGTAAAGTCATGCTGCTGCTTTGTGTTTAGCGATAAAAACTGACAGAAGCGTTTAAATTGGGAGTTCTTATTTTTCCTAATTTGGATTATGAAGTAATTTTCGGATGGGACGTTTTGCATGCTCTGAATTCCACAATCAGCCTCCATACGAATACCAGTATGTTTAGGTTATCAGCTAGTCAGAATAACCCTTGCAATTTTCAGTCGTTTTGTACGGGTAGTGTTGTATTACCAAAAGCCGTTTCCGTCGGCCCCGGTACTATTAAAATTATTCAACTTAGTCTTAGAGCCAGAGACGGTAATGACGTCGCAGATGGTTCCAGTTTTATTCTACCTTTCAGATGATTTAGTAAACAAATTAAAATACTCAGTACATCTGATTACCCGTAATGCTAGTTTGTTCGTTATCTTTAATGACGGGGACAAGGTGATAAAACTGTCTCGCCGCACGATTTTGGGAGAGTTTGAGGAAATTTCTAACGAATTAATTGAGGCTGCTAAGGCAGATATAAAAATAGATACCGACAGCAGTTCTTCCCAAAATATGAATGAAAAAAAAAACTGAAAAAAATATAATTGTTTTTACTTTTACAACTTTAATAAATCAAATAGTATTAAGATTTTATTACTAAATATTATTATAGCCTATGTATATGAAAATGAAAATGCATATTCATTTTTTTGTTTTTCGGTAAAGTGCAAATTATGTTGCGGCCTTGGGGAGGTATAGGAATATTGAGCCCAACTCTTGTTAATTTCTGCTCGTTTTGAATTTGACTCTGTTATTTATTGTGATTTCTGTTCGTTTTGGGTTTCATTTATTTATCGATACTGAATTGTGGTTGTTTCACGCTTGGTAGATTATTTGCTTTTATTTTTGCTCATTTTTGGGTTAATGGATTTCTTTGCTTTTCTTTGAAAAACTTATTTGGTGCAAAAAGTTTTTTTAATTAATTTTTGTTCGTTTTATATTGGCATAGTCTTTTCAGAGAAAAAGAAAATAATACTTTAAATCTTTTTATTTTTTTAAGAATTTATAGTTTGGCTTGCTATTTGTATGCTGGAGAAAAATTTTCAGTAATTTTTAACAACATACACCTCTTAAAAATCTGGACACAAATAGTAGTGTTTAATTTAGTTTCATCCCTCCTCTAGTTGACCTGAAATGGAAAACTTTATACCATTCGCAAAAAGTTCTGTTCACTTTCTTTGATAGCGTGGATATACTTACGCTATTTTGATTTGGTTAAATTTTAAGAGCAGAAGCAGCCCCGAAAGTTTGAACATAATACCCTCAGTCGTTCTTGGGATACTGCTGATATGCCTTATCGGGAATTAGCATTAACACAATTCCTATAAACACCTTATATGCCCCCAGGGCATAAATCACAACTCTTACCCTAAGGGCTGTGGGGGTGGTTGTCATCATCTAAGACCTAATTTCCAGAACTTTCAACAGCGTTAAACAAAATGGCTATCTCAAAATTTTGATTGCATGTGTCTGGGAAAATGGTGGGGGTGCAAGGGGCATTAGTCTTTCTCCAATCACTTTCAACTATTAAAAAAGGCACTAGCCCTTTCAATTTCCAATCAAATGAGTCCTTTTGAAGTTTCTACGACAACGCTTTCAACAAAAACTTTATATACCCCCAGAGGATAACCTACAACCCTCGGCCTGAGAGCTGAGGGGGGGGGTCATCCTCAAAGACCTAATTTACAGAACTTTCTACTACGTTGAACAAGATGGCTATCTGAAAATTTTGATTGGATGTGTTTAGGGGAATGGTGGGCGTGAGAGGGGGGTTTAATTACCGTCCAATCACTTTCAACTATTAAAAAGGGCACTAGCCCTCTCATTTTCCGATTGAATGATCCCCTTTTGAAGCTTTTACGACAACTCGACAATCATTAAAAACCTTATATGCCCCCAGGGCATAAATTACAGTCTTTTGCCCTGGGGGCTCAGGGAGGTTTGTCATCCTTAAATACATAATTTCCAGAACTTTCAACTCCGTTGAACAAAATGGCTATCTCTAAACTTTGATTGAATGTGTTTGGGGAAATGGTGGGCGTGAGAGGGGTGGTAATTACTCTCCACTCACTTTCGACTATTAAAAAGGGCAATTTCAATTTCCAATCAAATGAGCCCCTTTTGACATTTCTACAAGAACTTTCTATATAAACATTACATGCCCCCAGGGCATAACTTACAACCCTTGCACTGAGGGCTCTAATGGGGTTATTATCCTAAAAGACCTATTTTCCATAACTTTCGACTACGTTGAATAAAATCCATATCTCAAAATTTTAATTGGATGTGTTTTGGGAAATCTTGAGCGTGTGAGGGGTGTTTGTTACCTTTCAATTACTTTCGACTATTAAAAGGGCACTAGCCCTTTCAATTTTCAATTGAATGAGCCCTTTTTGATGTTTTTACAAGATCGCTTTCTATAAAAACCTTACGTGCTCCCAGAGCATAACTTACAACTCTTGACCTGAGGGTTATGGGGGGGGGATGGGTTGTAATCCTTAAAGACCTACTTTCCAAAACTTTCAACTGCGTTGACTAAAATGGCTATCTAAAAATTTTGATTGGATGTGTTTGGGGAAAAGGTGGGCGTGAGAAACTGTTTTTGATTGGATGGGCAAAAAGGTAGTTGCCCTCAAATCACTTTCGACTGTTAAAAAGAGCACTAGCCCTTTGAATTTACAATAGAATGAGCCCTTTTTCAAGTTTCTACGAAAAGATTTCAATAAAAACCTTATATGCCCCCAGGGCTTAATTTATAACCCTTGCTCTGAAGACTGTGGGGGGAGTTTCCTGCTTCAAAGGTCTAATTTCCTGAACTTTAAACTGCGTGGAACAAAATGGCTATCTAAATATTTTGATTGGATATGTTTGGGGAAATGGTGGGCGTGGAAGGGGTGTTAGTTGCCTTCCAATCACTTTCGACTATTAAAAAGGGCACTAACCATTTCAATTTCCAATCGAATGAGCCCTTTTCGAAGTTTCTACGACGACACGTTTTATAAAAACCTTATATGGGCCCAGGACATAACTTACAACCCTTGCCCTGAGGGCTGTGGGGGAGTGTCCACCTCAAAAACATAATTTGTATCTGGAAATCCACAACACTATTCAAAATGGCTATCCAAAAATTTTGATTGAATGTGTTTGGGGAAAAGGTGGGCGAGAGAGGGGGGCTACTTGCCCTCAAATCGCTTTCGACTATTAAAAAAGGCACTAGACCTTAGAATTTGCAATCGAATGAGCCCTTTTTCAAGTTTCTACGACAAAGATTCCAGTAAAAACTTATATGCCCCCAGGGCATAACTTATAACCCTTGTCCTAAAGACTGCGGGGGGAGTGTCCTGCTCAAAGGTATAATTTCCTAAACTTTAACTGCGTGGAACAAAATGGCTATCTCAAAATTTTGATTTGATGTGTATGGGGAAATGGTGGGCGTGGAAGGGGTGCTAGTTGCCTTCCAATTACTTTCGACTATTAAAAAGGGCACTAGCCATTTCCATTTCTAATCGAGTGAGTCCTTTTTTAAGTTTTACGACAACACGTTCTATAAAAACTGTATATGCCCACAGGACATAACTAAAAACCCTTGTCCTGAGGGCTTTGAGAGAATTTTCATCCTTAAAGACCTGATTTACCGAACTTAAAACGACGTTGAATAAAATGGCTATCTCAAAATTTTTATTGGATGTGTTTGGGGAAAAGGTGGGCGTGAGAGGGGGGTTAGTTGCCCTCCAATCACTTTATACTATTAAAAAGGGCACTAGCCCTTTGAATTTCCAGTCGAATGAGCCTTTTTTGAAGTTTCTAAGACAACGCCTTCTATAAAAACCTTATATGCCCCCAGGGCATAACTTACAACCTTTGCCCTGGGGACTCTGTGGGGTTTGTCATCCTTAAATACATAATTTCCAGAACT
The DNA here is from genome assembly GCF_049724085.1 of Artemia sp. Qi Xiang Cuo. NCBI lineage: Eukaryota > Metazoa > Arthropoda > Branchiopoda > Anostraca > Artemiidae > Artemia > Artemia sp. Qi Xiang Cuo. The sequence goes on from NC_142803.1 coordinate 54,887,659, forward strand.
TTCAACGATGTTGAATACAATTGCTATTTCTAAACGTTGATTGAATGTGCTTGGGGAAATGGTGGGCGTGAGAGGGGGGTTAGTTACTCTTCACTCACTTTCGACTATTAAAAAGTGCAATTTCAATTTCCAATCAAATGATCCCTTTTTGAAATTTCTACAACAACTTTATATATAAACCTTGCATGCCCCCAGGGCATAACTTACAACCCTTGCACTGAGGGCTCTGATAAGGTTATCATCCTAAAAGACCTAATTTCCAGAACTTTCGACTACATTGAACAAAATGGATATCTCAAAATTTTGATTGGATGCGTTTGGGGAAATGGTGGGCGTGAATGGAGTTTAGTTGCCCTTCAATCACTTTCGACTATTAAATGGACACTAGCCCTTTCAAGTAGAGCCCTTTTTGAAGTTTTTACAACATCGCTTTCTATAAAGAGTTACATGCTCCCGGGGCATAACTTATAATCCTTGTCCTGAGGGTTGTTGGAGGGGATGGGTTGTCATCCTTAAAGACTTAATTTCCAAAACTTTCAACTGCGTGAATAAAATGGCCACCTAAATATTTCGATTGGATGTGTTTGGGGAAAAGGTTGGCGTGAGAGGGGGGTTAATTGCCCTCAAATCACTTTCGACTATTAAAAGTGGCACTAGCCATTTCAATTTCCAATCGAATGAGCCCTCTTTGAAGTTTCTACGTCGACGCGTTCTATGAAAACTTTATATGCCCCCAGGGCATAACTTACAACCCTTGTCCTTAGGGCTGTGAGGGGGTTGTCATCCTCAAAGACCTAATTTATAGAACTTAAAACTATGTTGAATAAAATGGCTACCTCAAAATTTTTAATGGATGTGTTTGGGGAAAAGGTGGGTGTGAGAGCGGGGATAGTTGCCCTCCAATCACTTTCTACTATTAAAAAGGGCACTATCCCTTTGGATTTCCAATCGAAAGAGCCCTCTTTCAAGTTTTTACGACAAAGATTTCAATAAAAAGCTTATATGCCCACAGGGCATAACTTATAACCCTTGCCCTGAAGACTGTGGAGGGAGTGTCCTGCTCAAAGGTATAATTTCCTGAACTTTAAACCGCATGGAACAAAATAGATATCTATTTATTTCAATAAAACCTTATATGCCCCCAGGGCCTAATTTATAACCCTTGCCCTGAAGACTGTGGGGGGAGTGTCCTCCTCAAAGGTATAATTTCCTGAACTTTAAACTGCATGGAACAAAATGATTATCTAAAAATTTTTATTGGATATGTTTGGGGAAATGGTGGGTGGGGAAGGTGTGTTAGTTGTCTTCCAATCACTTTCGACTCTTAAAAAGGGCACGAGCCATTTCAATTTTCAATCGAATGGGTCCTTTTTGAAGTTTCTACGTCAAGGCTTTATATAAAAACCTTATATGCTCCCAGGGCATAACTGAAAACCCTTGTCCTGAGGGCTGTGGGGGAGTTTCCTCCTCAAAAACATAATTTATATCTGGAAATCCAAAACACTGAACAAAATGGCTATCTAAAAATTTTGATTGAATGTGTTTGGGGAAAAGGTGGGCGAGAGAGGGGGGCTAGTTGCCCTCAAATTACTTTCGACTATTAAAAAGAGCACTAGACCTTTGAATTTCCAGTCGAATGAGCCCTTTTTAAAATCTACGACAAAGATTTTAATAAAAACTTATATGCCCCCAGGGCATAACTTAAAACCCTTGCCCTAAAGACTGTGGGTGGAGTGTCCTGCTCAAAGGTAAAATTTCCTGAACTTTAACTGCGGGAAACAAAATGGCTATCTCAAAATTTTGATTGGATGTGTTTGGGAAAATGGTGGGCGTGGAAGGGGTGTTAGTTGCCTTCCAATTACTTTCGACTTTTAAAAAGGGCACTGGCCATTTCAATTTCTAATCGAATGAGCCCTTTTTGAAGTTTCTACGACAACGCGCTCTATAAAAACTTTAAATGCCCCCAGGGCATAACTTACAACCCTTGTCCTGAGGGCTTTGAGGGGGTTGTCATCCTCAAAAACCTAATTTACAGAACTTAAAACTACTTTGAATAAAATGGCTATCTCAAAATTTTGATTGGATGTGTTTGGGGAAAAGGTGGGCGTGAGAGAGGGGTTAGGTACCCTCCAATTCCTTCTGACTATTAAAAAAGACACTAGCCCTTTAATTTCAAAGAAAGATCCTTTTCTTAAGTTTCTAAGACAACGCCTTCTATAAAAACCTTATATGCCCCCAGGGCATAACTTACAACCCTTGCCCTGAAGGCTGCGGGGGATTTTCCTCCTCCAAAAAAATAATGTCTATCTGGAAAACAACTACGATGAACAAAATGACTATTTCAAAATTTTTATTGGATGTGTTTGGGGGAATGATGGGCGTGGGGGGGGCTAGTTGCTCTCCAATCACTTTCGACGATTAAAAAGGGCACTAGTCCTTTAAATTTCCAATCGAATGAGCGTTTTTTGAAGTTTCTACCACAGCGCCTCCTATAAAAACCTTATATGCCCCCAGGGCATAACTTATTTTGATTGGATGTGTTTCGGGAACTGGTGGACGTGAAAGGGGTGTTAGTTCCTTCCAATCCCTCTCGACTATTAAAAAGGCACAAGCCACTCCAATTTCCCAATTGAATGAGTCCTTTTCGAAGTTTCTACGAGAATTTCTTCGATACGAAGGGGCCTGCTCTAAAGGAAAAAAATAATAAATGATATATTATGCCAACATCGTCTTTGTATTCCCTCAGGGTATAACTTAAAACCCTTGCCCCGAGGGTGGTGGGGGAGTGTCCTCCTCAAAAACAGTAAATCAACTACGCTGAACAAAATGGCCATCTCAAAATTTTGATTGTATGTGTTTGGGGGAATGATGGGCGTGGGGGTGGGGCTAGTTGCCCTCCAATCACTTTCGACTATTAAAAAGGGCACTAGCCCTTTGAATTTTCAATCGAATGAGCCCTTTTTCAAGTTTCTCTGACAGCGCCTTCTATAAAAACCTTGTATGCCCCCAGGGCATAACTTAAAACCCTTGCCCCGAGGGATATTGGGGAGTGTCCTCCTCAAAAACATATTTTCTATCTGGAAATCAACTACGCTGAACAAAATGGCTATCTCAAAATTTGATTGGATGTGTTTGGGGGAATGATGGGCGGGGGGGGGGGGGGGGTTAGTTGCCCTCCAATCACTTTTGACTATTAAAAAGGGCTCTAGCCTTTTGAATTTCCAATCGAATGAGCCTTTTCTGAAGTTTCTACGATAACGGCTTTAACGGCGGAAATTAATGACAATGGTGTGCGACTAATCGATTTTTGCGCTACTCATGAACTTATCGTCGGCGCAACATGGTTTCCACATAAACAGATTCACAAGTATACTTGGAACTCGCCTGATGGTGTAACACGAAATGAAATGGACCGTATCCTAATTTCGATGGTGCAGGCGACGATGTCTAGAGGATGTTAGAACCTTCTGAGGTGCCAATTGCTATTCCGATCACCAACTTGCTGTTGCCAAGTTCAAGCTGAAACTAAAAACTGTGACAAAGCCCCAGCGGCAAGTGAAAACCTTCAATTTGAGGAAATTGCAGGACCCGAACGTATTGCAAAAGTATACTACAGCTTTGTCAAACAAGTTTTCCCTTCTAAGAGACGAAGTGTTGCTTGATAGTCAGTGGGAAAAAATTGCAGAAACTGTGAAAGAGGTCGCACAAGAAGTTGTGGGCTACAACAGGAAGAAGAAAGAGCAGTGAATATCTGAAAGTAGTTGGGATATTATTGATCAAAGGGCACAACTCAAAATCCTCGTAGATAAGTATGACCATAGCACGACTTGTTCTAGAGAATATGTAGATAACCTGAAAGCGCAGTACAAGCGTCTCCATAAGCAAGTCAAAGCAGCAACCAGGGATGATAAGAGGACGTACCTGGAAACCATGGCCGAACAGGCTGAGGCAGCCGCTAGACGGGGAGATAGCCGTACTGTGTATGCCATAACCAAGTAGTTAGCGGGTATTTCAAAGTTAACCCAAGTTGAAAGCAAAGAAGGCATCTTGTTAACCCAGACTGATGACATAGTCCGACGCTGGAAGGAGCATTTTAGCGAGGTACTAAATCGGATGCCTCCCACAACTACTTTAAATATCCCTGAAGAACTACTGTTCGATCTCGGAATATGTTCCGAACATCTCATGCTTAGTGAAGTCAAGGAGGCCGTAAAGACTTTGAAAAACAGAAAGGCTGCAGGCAATGATGGCATATCACCAGACTTACTGAAGTACGGTAGAAGTGCCCTAGCCGAACCCGTATTTGAACTTCTTTCCCGTGTTTGGGATGAAGAAGAAGTCCCTAGTGAATGGTCGAAGGCAGTAATTGTAAAACTCTTCAAAAAAGGACAAAAGACTAAGTGTGATAAATGGAGAGGTATTGCTTTACAGTCTGTTGGCAGCAAAGTCCTGTGCCAAATAATTCTTAACAGGATTCAGAGTAAAGTGGTGAAAGTTCTGAGAGATGAGCAGCACGGATTCCGCCAGAATAGATCATGTTGTGACCTGATATTTAGCCTGAGAGTCCTGCTGGATGAATCCAATGAATGACAAGTTCAGCTACTTATAGTATTTATAGATTTTCTCAAAGCCTTCGACTCGATACACCGCGGAACCATGTGGAAGATTTTAGTGCATTATGGAATTCCGACCAAAATTGTAAATATAATTAAAGCGCTATATCATGATATCATGTGCGCAGTACAGACAGAGGGTGGCCTAACGGAATGGTTTTCTGTTCAGTCAGGTGTAAGGCAGGGCTGCATTCTATCACCATTACTGTTTTCCATAGTGATAGATTTTGTTCTCCGTGGATGCAGTTTTAGTGGAGGTCTACAATTAAATCTACTGAGAGAACTCAATGACGGTGATTTTGCTTACGATGTTGCCCTTATTACCCAAAACCCAGAAGATATTTAACTCAACATTATTGAAGTCGGTCATATGGAAAATTTTGTCGGACTCTCCATAAATGCTAACAAGACCAAATCCATGTCGAATGCAGTCATACCTGAATTAGCCGAAGGACTTTTGGTTAACAACGAGGAAACAGTGGTTCGCCATGACGACCTGTCCTGAGCCTTCAACCATAGCTCCTCCAACGAGAACCTCGCCAGCTTCGCCTCCTTCTTTAGCGACCTAAGTCTAAGTAAGTAAGTAAGTAATAAAAACCTTATATGCCCCCAGGGCATAACGTATAATCCTTGCCCAGAGGGTTGTGGGGGAGTTTCCCCCTCAAAAAATATATTTTTTATCTGGAAATCAACTACGCTGAACAAAATGACTATCTCAAAATTTTAATTGGATGTTTTTTTGGGAATGATGGGCTTGGGGGGGGGGGTTTGGGGCTAGTTGCCCTCCAAACACTTTCGACTGTTAAAAAGGGTACTAGCCATTCCAATTTCCAATCGAATGAGCCCTTTTCGAAGTTTCTACGACAACTCCTTCGATACGAAGTGCCCTGGTATGGAAAAAGGAAAAGAAGAAAAAAAAATAATACATTGTGCCCACATCGTTCTGTACTTAGGCAGCGCTATCACGCTGCCTATGATAAGAAAGGTGTCTTCTTCTTGCAATGCTTTAAATTGTGCATATTTGTTTCTAAAATATTTTTAGTTCCTTATAAAAATGACTAAAAAGATGGACCAATTCAGGATAAATTATTGGCATAATATATTAAAAGGTTCTCCCACATCTCTAAATCTTTTACGCTATGATAAAAGAAAAAATAGTATGGCACACTTGAAAAAAATCAAGTGTAGACAATGTTACGTGCAGCGCGGGTACCGATGTCCTGATTTGATGCCTTAGGCCGGGAGTGCTATGCTTACGTGGGGGTAAATCATCCGATGGTTCCCGTATTCTCCCCCGTCCCAATTTCTTCATATACCGATTTGGAGAGGGATTGACTCTGACTGAGCTTACAGAGTCACATCACTGACCCCCGTCCCAAATCAAACAATCATCGACACTAGGATATATATATATATATATATATATATATATATATATATATATATATATATATATATATATATATATATATATATATATATATAATAATAATTCTATGTGCTTTAGATTGGCTAATGACCTATCCAGTAGATAATTATCTAATAACCAAAATAACAAAATTGACGCGTAGCATAGCCGTATGCATGCGGTGTGGCATGATCGTCCAATCAATACTAAATAGTTTGGCCACACAAACTAAAAAAAAAAATTTTATGGACAAGTAGGGTGGTCCTTTAAGGAACCGCATCGACTTAAAATGGTAGTTTTTACCGGCTATTTTTTATGAGCAAGATATAGATTCTGGGAAAATTGGGAGGAAGTTTGCAAATTGAGGGGAAATCATGCTGCAGATTCACATGTTATGACTCGCTTTTTTATAATATTTTTTTAACTATATTATTATATATATATTATTATATTAACTATATATCCTCCAAAATTTCAAACTTTCCACTGTTAAAACCAAAATTTACTATAGCTCTCGAATAGATTTTTAGTAAAATATAGTTTTTAATTTGTGTATTTAAAATGTATTTTTGTTTTCTTAGAATATAGTCTTGAATTTAGCTGTAAAAAAATAATATTCTATATTATTTTTTTAGCTACACTAAGCTGGTCATTAAGGGAATGACTCGTATTGAAATGATTCTTAAGCTGTTGCTCTCACCCAGTGACAAACCAGATTCCTTTATGAACTGCTATCAAAATTTTTTGCCTGACTCTGATCCAAGTGAGCTTCAAAAGGTGCTTGAAATGAAGGTAAGTTTTTGCTATTCTTGATGTTGACAGGTATTTAGGATCACTAACATAAAGACGTTCCCTATATATAAAGCCAGAGCTCTTGATCAGTCTTGGAGCCTGGCGTCAGTATGGGCGGAGTTTGAGCATAATACAGGGAACGAATCTCCTCCCTTCCTCCACAAGCCAGAAATGTAAAATGAAGGATGCAGCCATGTATGGGTGCGCTTCTACCGGTACCCTCTATTAAACTATGTCTAACCTATTCTTTTAAACTATTAAACTATGTCTGATTAGTGCTATGCACGAGAATAGCACTGCTGCTTTCGAGGTAGGAAATGAGGTTAGCAGCTGGTTTTGTATTAAATCCGGAGTTAAGCAGGGTTGTCTTCTATCCCCCTTTATATGCATTATTTTGATGGACTTTGTCTTAAGGAGCACAGGAAAGGCAATGGGAGACTACGTAATCAAATGAGGAGGAAAAAGTCTCCAGGAATTAGATTATGCTGATTATTTAAGCATCCTAGATGAAAGTGTGAGCAAAATGAAATAAGTTTTAGAGGTTTTGCAAGTTCAGGGTGCTAGAATAGGCTTAAAAATTAATGTTCAGAAGACTTAAGTCACTAAGGTTAGGAATAAGTGAAGATGAAAAGGTGACGTTGGGTAATGAAAAGTTTGATCTAGTGGGCAGCTTCACTTACCTTGGTAGTATTGTTGGTGGAGATGGTGGGACCAGTGAAATTTCAAACGGCTAAAAATTACTTACCTGAGATCCCCTCTTTTTCTTCCTAAGTTGCTTCTGAATTTAACCTAGAAAAGAAAATAAATTAATAAATTACTGATGACAGTT